>NW_019740660.1:176993-207626 GCF_002891405.2 Cryptotermes secundus
CCCACCCAGCTCTACAGTTTTCTAAGAACTCTAAGCCACTTTATGACCGATTTAAACATTCTCTGGCATTCGTCTTCATTTTTTGCTCCTGAATATCATTCTCTACGTATGTAAAGGAGTTTATTTCGGGTCTTCCAAATGTCCTTTCAATCCATCTTTAGTATGTTGCATATATACTGTTCGTGTTCGGTATCGAAGGGTTTCTCCATTCTCGTTCGGCATCAGTTGAATGTTAATATTCCAGCTGCAGAAAGAGGGGCACTTCAGATCCACCTTCAAATGCAAATCCAATCCTCTCTCACATTTCTTTTACTTAATTTTTTCTAATTTAGAGACCATATCACTAAATAAAACTGCACATCTGCTTATCGCTCGCACGGAATTCGTTGTTGTTCGGTATTAAGTAACCAAAAATTATCTACGAAAGCAAAAATCAATTTATTTTCCAGTGTGACGCACTTGCGATATATCGTACATTTCTTTTAATTTTAAAGACCGCCTAAGAATGAAATTCAATAGCTCACAGCTCCGCCCGACGTGGCATTTGACGCCCTGTCGTGTGCAAACAATATGTTCTTATGTAGCATAGAAGGTATTTCAGTTATGGGACGCATGTAGATCAGACCACAGACAAGCGGAGTGTGTCTCACATTGGCGTTAGACAATTGTTTCTGCATGAAGGATGTAAGTGCCACTTCATCGACCATTCTGCGGTGTTCCAACCAGGTTCATGAGTGTCCCAAGAGTGGGAAATCTCTTCTGTTGTGACTGGTAAATAACATGCTTATAAAGGACGTCACTTAACTTCTCATCTGATATACGTATAAGAAGTTCTAGGAAGAACTAATCGTCTACTTTACTTCGATACGACATGGATCGCATAGAAAAAAAAAAAAGAAAATAAGGGGATACACAGACAGAAATGTGGTGTCATAAGCCTCCTTTCTTTATTTTCAAAATTAGGAAAGCGGGCTAAAAGAATTAAATGAGAAAGCAGGGGACCTTCAGATGGGTTCCAAACCACAAAATGGTGTTTATCTCGAAAATGATCTAAAGATATATATTCGATAATTTTTAACAATTTATGGGGAATAAAATAAAATTGTGCTGGCGGTACGTTAACTAAGGGGCCCAGATCGAAATGTCAGTTTTCTAGAAAGTAAATTTTCCGAACACACCCTACAATAGTATAAGAGCATGTGACAAGAAAAATTTTGAGGGAAGTTATATCTTGCAGGGAGAAAGAACATAATTTTGTTAGAATGCTCCCAGGTTTCTCCTGCACGTACGTACGTTGAAAGGCAGTGTTAATGTTAAGAGGTTAGAATGGTTAGAATTATTGGCTTGAGATGAGGCCCTTGTACAAGGAAAAAACAGCACTAAAACATACACAATGAAAGTAAACAACACACTAAAATGGAACACTGAAAAGGCCGCTATATAGATACGATGAAAATATCCTACGACTCAAATTAACGACGACGCGCCTGAGGTTACTAAGGACGAAGTGTACAGTGCAGTGGCCTCCCCAGATAACAAGTGTTGACTGCCGATGGTCCATGTGAGGCCGAATCATGTAGCAACGACATCAAATGTACGTAGTTAATGACATTTAAAATAAGTGTATTTAAATATTACATAATATTTGGTGAATTAAATATATTGTAACGCGTTACCTTACGTCCATCGCCGCGACAACCGCTACAATCGGAACGGACACTTCCACGACAACGAATACATGGAAATTGGGGAGTTCTCGCAGTGACAAATCGTAGCAACGAATTGTCGTTGAGTAACAACGGATGAGACGAAACACGTTACCGGTCTATTCTATAAGAAGCGTTCCCGTAACAACGGACTGTCTGAACAGCGGTAACGGAACCGTGAGGAGTGGTGTCCGGTATCCGGTCCGCATAACCCCTATATAAGCAGAGCTTACGACACTTACAGAGCATCGAGAACGAGACAGTCTTGGGATAGCCACCGCCGGAGACAGTTGAGATCCAACCACGGCCAAGAATAATGAAGACGTCACATTGGAGTACTGGGCCAGAAGTCAAGTGATACTGCAAGCGATAATAATTGTAAGGTGTGTAGGTGTGAGTGTCCAGTAAAGACTCGCTAAATCTGAGACCCACGTGAAGTTATTTGTAGCTTGACATACCCAACACGTGACATTATTTTAGTGTCTTCTAAGAAAGGATTGGCCTTGTTGCATTACGGACGGAATACTGTACAATTAAAATGGTACATCCCAACATGCAACAACATAGGGGATACTGTGTTTCCTATGCGGTCCGCTCCAAGCAAATGCATGGAACAATAGGACGCCTATTGCCAGGCAACGAAGCAGTAGACACACATCCTTAACAAGAGATGACGGTGTTTTCCGTGGGGTCAGTGCAGAGGAGTTATCTTGACAGTCTCCTCAGGAGATAGCCACTGAGACGAAGACAGAGTTGATTCGTCCTTTTTTAGTCTTATGTTTCTTATGTGTTCTTTGTATCTTGTTAGATTTCTACCAGTTTGGCCGATGTATACTTTTTGGCAACTTTGGCATGTTATTTCCTATATCCCACTTTGTTCGTAGGGGTTTATTTCTCGTTTTTCATTTATTAGTTTACCTATTGTGTTGGCTGTTTTGAAGGCTATCTTTATGTTAGTGTTTCTGAATAGTTTTGTGATTTTTCGTATGTAATTTCCTGTATAAGTAGAAGTGATACATTTTGCTCTTTTTCGTCTTTATTATCGGCGTTACCCATCTTTCGCTTAAGTTTGTTATATAGATGTGTGATGTCTTCCTTTCTATAGCCATTATTTAGTGTTATATTAATAATAGTATTAATTCTTTGTTTTTAGCATTTTCCTCAAGGGGTAGTGTAAGAAGATTGTGTATCCAATTTCTATATGCTGGAAACTTTTGTTCTTTAGGGTGGCATGATTTATTATTTATTGTTATGTGTGTCGTTGTGGGTTTTCTGTATATTTCCATTTCTATTTGTCCGTGTCTATTAAATATATTTAAGTCCAGGTAAGCTAATTTTTTTAAACACTTTAAAAGTTTTAATACCAGGAAGGCTGCTGTGATTGTGAAAAGTTGAGTATTGTGTACATTGTGTATTCCAGGCATTATGTGTGTATGTAATTTAGCAATCAGAACACCTATTGTGATGGTGGTTTCCGAATAAGTATTGATGTTCCCTCTGAAGATGATCCGTAAGTGTGTGTGTGTCTCTCTCTCTCTCTCTCTCTCAAGTCTCAATTCTGAGACAGTAAAATATGGTCGCGAGTCCCAAGGGACTTGGACCCGAGAAAGACTGCGCTGGCAAGAGCCAGCAGCATATACAAAAGACAGACCCGTCCTCTCGTCAGAGAAGGCGCCCCACAGAAACAAGACCGTAACTGTCAAACGATAATAATTAATATCTGGTCATGAGCCCCAAATGGGGCTCGACACCAAGACTTACTGACTGACTGACCGTCAGTCGCAATGTGACTCTGACTCTGACTCTGACTGAGATAGCCACTGGAAGTTCGCAGTAGAAGAAGAAATAGAAGTCGACCTGCGAAGACTCAACGTGATTTGAAAACTTCATGTGTGCTGAAATGCATTGATACCTGGAGTGTGACTGTTACAGTCCCTGTATTAAAATCCGTTGCCAGGAAACGGACAAGGAAAAGTTTGCAGAGGAATAGCCATTATTTAGATCTGTTGCCTAGCAACAACTAGTTATAACAGATATAGAAAATTGTATTTATGTGTTGTAATTATAGTAATCTTGAAAATATCATAACGTATTTTTTTCTCTGAAGACGCCATTCAGATTATTAATTGGTTTATTTAACAATCTACAAAAAGTAACTACAATTAATTATGACACTGTTAGAGGTTTACACACTTTACAAGCCCTACTCACAAATCTCTTCACACTATCTTCAGTATAACACACGTTCCATTCTCCTTCCCGCGACCTGTTCTATGCTTCAACTGACCACTGACGTCTTCTTCAACTGGCTTCGGCGGCTGCTGCAATTCAACTCACCCCTTAAAAAGTCAAAGTCATATTGCGACTGACTATCAGTCAGTCAGTAAGTCTTGGTATCGAGGACCCTCCTCGGGCTCATGACCAGATATTTATTACTCCTAGACAGTTACGGTCTTGTTTTTGTCGGGTGCCCTCTCTGATGAGAGGATGGGTCTGTCTTTTGTGTATGTTGCTGGCCCTTGCCAGCGCAGTGTTTTTCGGGTCTTAGTCCCTTCGGACTTGCGACCATATTTTACTGTCTCACATTTGAGATTTCCCTTTTCGTCGTCTCCTATGACTCGCAGGGTCACGGTGGAGGTATTCGACCCCGCCTCCACGCGGTGATCTGACTCCTTAAGCATTCCAGTCTCCCTTATAAACCTCAGTCGGACAGGGGGAAAACCCATATCGCTTCGCTGTTGAGTAAACGCCGTGTTTACAGAGGCGTTACTGGGCAACGCTGCCGAGATTTGTTTATTGATGCGTAGCAAACAGCGCGCTTCGGCTCGGCTCGGCTCACTTCGACTCTACTCGACACGGCATGGAGAAACGCCGCTTTCGTCAATGTTGCGTAGCCTCGCTTCCACTCTTGCGTAACTTGGCAACCGACCGTTTATCAAGGGCCTGCCTTCGTGGTAACTCGTTCCACCTCCCGTTCCCCAGCAACGGTTAGAAATGTCGCAGTATTATAAATATGAGTGTAAGTCAATAAGTAAGTTACAAATGGATGTAGAACGTAAACAAATAAAGGGTACTGATTAAAAATGCTTTTATTTCTCAACATAATCTCACTGTACATTGAGGCACTTGTCCCACCGTTTCACAAGCCCCTGAAAACCAGCAGCAGAACATTCTTTGGGCTGCTGTCGGAACCAGGCGTGTTCACACGGCATTCACAAAGTCTGTGCATGATGGGCGCCATGCTTGCTGACCCCACAACACAAAATGCAAAGAATGGGTCTGGCATTACAGCATCTCAATCGCTACCACGATGAAGGACACGATATGCTAGCCCGAACTTCACAGGTGATGAGTCTTGGGTTCACCTTTACCAACCCGAGACAACGCGTGCGTCAATGCAGTGGAAATATCCTGCATCACCTGCCAAAAAAGTTTAAAGTGACACCATCCTCCAGGAAAGTGATGATCACAGTCTTCTGGGATCACGAAGGCATACTGCTCACCGCATTCCAGCCTCAAGGACAAACCGTAAATGCCGACTCCTACTGTAACACCCTCAGGAACCTTCGTAAGGCCATTCAACGGAAGCATGCAACCTGTCATGCATTATGAGGCAGGCCATGCCATGTGAGCACGCCTGGTTCCGACAGGAGCCCAAAGAATTTTATGCTGCTGGTTTCCAATGGCTTCTGAAACGATGGGACAAGTGCCTCAACGTACAAGGAGATTATGTTGAGAAATAAAAGCATTTTTCAAATCAGTACTCTTATCTGTTTAAGTTCTATATCCATTTGTAACTTACTTATTGACTTACCCACGTATTTGTAGTTACAACTTGTGAATATCCAATAAATCGACTCACCTGCCCAAATCCGCGTCTTTAATCACTAATACACGTGACAATAATAAACATAATTAATGCTTTTCATGTATTTGCAGTATTACCACATGAATGTCTTTGAGAACAATTTTATGATGTCAGTAGCTACACTACAAACTAACTAACTATCTAACTTCAAGGAGCTGAGCCCTTCTTGAGAAGCCGTTAGGTGTACAGCTACTCAAGAACTCCCAAAGTTTTGTGAGCCCGAAGGTTTTTTACCGTGTTCACAAGAGCCTCCACCGTCCCTATCCTGAACCGGATCAGTCCAGTCGATATAACCCCATCCTATCTCTCTAAGATCCATTTTAATATTATCCACCCACCTACATCTTTATCTTCCTACTGAACTCTTCCCTTGTGGCTTTCCCACCAGTGTCCTACATGCATTCCTCTTCACCCCTGAGCGTGCTACATGCCCTGCTCATCTTATCCCCCTTGACTAGCTCATTCTAGTTGTACTTTGGGAAGAGTACAAGTTGTGAAGCTCCTAATTATGCAGTTTTCTCATAGCTAGACTGCATAGGATTGAAATGTGCGATGAATTGGAAAGAATTTGGAAGGAAATTGTTTTAGCATAATAGAGGTCATATCTCGGTATATTCTTAGAGGAAATGACAAATACCAGGCGAACCTCACTCAGAATAACCGGTCTGCCAGCCGAGAATCAACACTATCAATAGTACTAGACCAATATGATCTGCATATGTCTGTTAGAACCATCTTACACTCATAATTCGACATGTTTGCATACGTAAAATTAATATTCCAGTTATGAAAGACATGCATGACATGTGTGTAAACCTGTATCTCCGCAGAGTGGGGCTTTTATATGAAAATCCACCCAGCAGGGCGCGTTCAACACCAAATGATGTCAAGAGGCCAAAGTTCAAGAACAATGTGACTAGCCCCTGTTGCCATAGTCTTTCCCGCTATACTGTTCCATCGCCCTCTTCTGCGGATGTGCTATTCCAGCCTTAAGGTCTTTGAAATTACCTTGCCCATTTAAAGACTGCATGTCTTGCAAATGTCCTATAAGAATTCAGTTCCTACCTCAGAGGAAACACATGACATCTCCGCTACAAATATCAAAAGACCTATTCTAAATGGCGGCTCTCCCCTCGTCGAAGAGAGACCCCAGTTAAAGTAGAAAGTATTAGAACTCCAGACAAAATCTGCGAAATCTGAAGACAATAATGACTGTGCTGGCGAAACCAGCAGCAATTAGTCCGACCGACCGACCTTTTTGAGGGACTATTTGATATCTGTTGAAAGAATTGAACGGAACACTGTGTTGGTTCAGCTGTAGTATACAAAAACGGGTGATGTTTGTGGAACAACTGGATTCTATAGGGTTAAAACACGGTGGTAACTATATATATACCACTTTCTTTAACATTAGAATAACTGTACATTCTGCCCACACATTGTGTTTATATGCATATTTCCATTAACGTCATTAACTGACTGATTTCAGTAACGGAGGCGCAATGTTTCCTGCGACGTATGAACTGCATATTTATATAGGCGTATTTAGTTAAATGAGGTGGCCCGTTTGGAGGCGGGTTCAAATACCTCTACCGTAGTTCTGCCAGTCGTAGGAGACCAAAAGGGAACCCAGTGCCTGGGGGTATAACTGGACCGTCCAGTTTTGGGGGATATAAATACGGGGACCTGGCCCTCCAGGTTGCGGGAGTCTCAAATCCGAGTCAGTAAAATGTGGTCATGAGTCTTGTGGAACTCGGAACCGAGAATGACTGAACTGGCGAAGACCAGCAGTAATTGTAAGCGACAGACACATCCTCTAGTAAGAGCGAGCGTCCAACATGAGCAAACTCACAATCACTCACAATTGTCTGACAGTAATAAAAATCTAATCTTGGGGCTCCAATTGAGGCTTGACACCAAAATAGCCTGGCCGACTGTCCGTCTGTTGCAATGTGACTCTTTAACTTTGACTTAAATGAGATTCAAACCATCTCGACACAAGTTTCCCTGGTTTCGTAACATAAAAGCAGTGTGTTATCTGTGAGTTAGACCGTGTTTCTAAAATAGTACTTTGGTGCGCTTCATAAAAGCTTTACACATTCACTTCCGTCTCTAATGCAACTTTGTTTACAGTTTCTTCTTACTTTAAAATAACATTAAAATCACAACCAACTGCTACATATAGGGGCACGCGGTAACGTAGTTGGTTGAGACATTATGCTACAAATCGGATAGTCGCGGGTTCGAATGCTGATGAAGTCACTGGATTTTTTTAAATGTTCCTAATTCTTCCAGCCGCACTATGCCCCTGGAGTCAATTCAGCCCCTAACAGAAAAGAGTACCAGGAATCTTCGTGGAGGGTAAACTGCGGCCGGCGCATAAGGCTGACAACCTCGCCGACAACTGTCAACCCATTGTCCAGAATATGTGGTAGTCTCGATGTCTCACAATTTCATAGGCCTCCACGGCTTGTTACAGGGTTAAAAATTAAAAGGTAAAATTTTACCTCTACTTAGCTAATTAAGCACTACGCTGTGAAGGCGTCTGGAGGAGTGGATGTATAGATCCACATTTTCTATACTTCGACACTAGCTGGAGGTGAATGGTGAGCTTCGCGTCCCGGCAGCTTCACCCCCTGGGAAAGAGCCATTGGATAGGAGGTTGGGTAGATCCCAGCGTCGGGCTTGACAACGTGGAGAAGAGAAAATTCTTGAACGTACCAGGACTCGAACTCGTCCAGCCCGTAGCCAGTCGCTATACCGACTGAGCTAGTCCTGCGCTTTGTTACAAGGATAGTTTTACCTTAGGAATATTACTATACATAAGCCATAGGCTACTCTGCAGTCTCCTGCTGTCCTCTATATAAGATCTGGCAAAGAGAACTGGCACGTTCTGTTCTGAATAATTTCCTTCATGCACGCAAAAGTACAGAGTGACTGGGGACAACATGTTGAAGGGAGGAGTCCGCAACACATACCGTTGAAAGTTTCTAATTGCTGATAAGTATCAGCGCCCTTTCTATGTAGACACAATGAAATATCCTTTCATGTCTGCATGACACTGTAGATTCAACTTCCAGATAATGCAGGCTGTCATGTCGCATTTTACACTCGTATATCGATGATAAGTTGTAAATAATTCTGATATAAATGTAATGTGAGATTAATTCTGTGAAATGACACAATTTCTTATTAATATTCCGAGTTATTATAGGACATTAACACGTTTTGAAGAATGTAAATTCTATTATACCTCACGAAAGATGGAACAGATTTTGTTTCAGTGCATCGCGTCTATTCTGTGCATATTGAGGGTATTTTGATGTCGGTATATGTTATGCTGAATACTGTGTAAAGGATACTTTTTCTTGTTGATTATTTTGCGTGTTATTCGTGGGAGATTGTGTTTAACTTTGGCCTAGACGCATCATTCGATAACATGCAGAATCGGAAAGGAACAGGGGAGAAGCAGGGAAATACGGAAGCAGATATAACCAATGATGAGACGACTTCCTTCTGAAATCACATTTTTGAACTTATTTTCCAAATCGCTCTAATTGCGCCCTGCCTCGCGTCTTCATTATGAATTTCCAAACGCACATTCGAAATGGCTGTCACATAAATTGAGCCTTGGTTACTTGCATGAAAAGCCGTGGTAGCTCAGACAATATAGTTACTAGGTTATGAGCCGGGGTTCGATTCGCTTCTCCAAAGTGACCAGACAAGATCTCAGAACCACGAAATCGCTTACATTTTGGGTACCGGAGGCTTCTCCCTGGGAATGTTGACGGCTGAAGTAGCTCTCATCGAGGTTACAAATGAATGAAGCCATACCTCCACTCCCCTATAATATTAATTTCTTGGTGCTTAATTAAGCTCAGAGAAAAATTTATATTCATTTTTACAATGTATTTTCCTCTTTGAATGAAAATGTTATTTTGTTGGTTGAGACACTATGCTACAAAGGAGAAGACTGCAAATTCGATTCCCGATGAGGTCAATGGATTTTTCAATTGACCTAGTACCTCCATCTGCACTATGGCCCTGGGGTCGATTCAGCCCCCAACAGAAATGAGTACCAGGAATCTTCCTGGGGGGTAAAGAGCGGTCAATGATTAAGGGTGACAACTTTACCGCCATTTCTGAGCCGATTGTCTAGGAAAGTGTGGGAGCCTCGACGTCTCACAACCCTATGGGCCTCTAAGGCCTGTTACAGGGATAGGTTTACCTTTTTACTTATTGTGTTCTTTTGACTAACAACACAGTGAAGTCTAGTGGATGGAAATGTTCACCGTTTCTCCATCCCGAACCTTTGTGTGGGAGTAATGTGTTCTAAACGAACGCTGTGTGATCAGTTACTACCCCAAAAGTATCTTCTAGAAGTGTTCTCCTGCGTTTCTAGAAGTAATGTGAGCCAGTATGGGGCAGAATACAGCCTATATGCAGTGAGCCAGAACTCCAATGTACGCCTGCGCCGTATCGACATAACGCAATAAATTTCGAAATTCCATATGACGTCATAATGAAAAAATAATAGCACAAAAATGTACCAATGTTTCTTCTTGGAATGGATCGGTCTCCACCCAGTACAATACCAGTTCTTTCCCCTTACTCCTCACCCTTCAGCATAGCGTCACCAAATTGTTCTTGGTGATTGCCTGCACAGCCTAATCCTTAACCTGAATTTTGTGCCCTACCAATGGCGATAGAATAAAAGCATTTAATAATTTAAAGAGCAGCATTTCTGTATCTAATAATAGGAATAATAATAATAATAATAATAATAATACCTTACGTAGGATTTAAGGTTTCCACGGTGGTGGTTATGAAGAGTTCTTTCTTCTTGGGATATGATGCCATGTATTTCGTTGAAAGCCAACCAACGTTTCTGAGGAAAATGTCATTACCATCTTCAGGTTCGAAAGAATGTCGAGCAAGAAATCAGTGTGAAAGACGGTAGCAGAAATAGCTCTCTTCTCTGGTTTCTTACGTGGCTTATTCTTCGAATCTGAAGTAGGAGGCCACATGATCCTCCGAAAATTAGTTTGAATTTCGACGGACTATACGGCGTTATATCCCAGAAGATGGTGCTCTTCATGTTGTGAGTAATTTTAATAAAAATAATATTCGACCTCAAGGAACACAGTTCTGTTGCTCAAAATGAAAGTTCAGCGTAGGTTTTACTGATAGTTCTTGTATATTCGTATATACCGCAACAAACTGTAAACAGCTAAGCTCAGGTTTTTGTCATTATCGAAATAAATTTTCGAGCAAATTTGTCTCAAATTTCTAAATATATGTAAGTGGCACGTATTTTACACGAGGAAAAATGTAATTAATCGACCGAGAAGAGCGATCCAATCTGAATGGATTTCCTTGTTATTTATTTAACTATATCGGTGGTAGCTCAGAATAATGTCACGTGTTTAGTGACCGTGGAAGGGGTTTGGGTTTGTAAACGGATTTATTGGACACTTACAGAACCTAAGTGAAAATAATCACGAGAATCTTACTCTGAAAACCACTGTAACTACAGCAGACATAAAGCCTTCTTAGTCTTTATTAGTCGTTGCTTAGTAGCGGCTTCAACTGCAGACGTTCCTCTCTCTGTAGTATCCTGAAATGTTCCCGGCCTCATCTACCAGCTTATCTCTTGTTGCAACTGCAGCTCTTTGAAGGGGAAACAAGGTTTGCACAGAGCTGTTCCCTGGCAACGGCAGTCATACTGCCGCCTGTTTATACAACTGTTACGCGGCAGTGGGTCTGTATGTCACAGTATATAGCAACAAAGTGTAGAATAATTAGTGAATAATGAATTGGAAAGGGCGTGGAATTGTCGCACTGTAATTAGTGGTCCTATCCCAGCATTCGTCTGCATGGACAAAGATGTCTACACTTCCCTTAATGCGTAGCAGGACAGTGAAAGTCTTTATCGTTTTTGAAATAAATTTTATTGTTGTAATATCAATATTAATTAAATAATATCATTAGCGGGGTCTAGTGAAAAAGGAGATTGGTTGCACACACAGCACGCAAATGAGAGCTGATTTTGCTAAATCATCAGTCGGAGAGCCAGAAGACACGCCTTGGTAGGCATAGACATAGAAGGAAGGAGCATATAGATTTAAACGATTTATTTTGAGGATGTTGTTTGGATTTATCTTGCGAAGGATATCTGATGACTCTTCATTCCATTGTTAGTTTACTTACTTACTTGTTTACTCATGGAGCTGAGCCCTTCTTGAGGAGAAGCCAATTCTGCAGCTACTCAAGAATTTCCCAGCATTTTATGGAATCCAAAGTTTCATTACCGTGTTCACAAGAGCCCTCCACTGGTCCGTATTCAGAGCCAGATCAAGCGAATCCATACCATCCCATCCTATCTCTCTAAGATCTATTTTAATATTGTCCACCCACCTACGCCTTGATCTTCCCAGTTGTCTCCTTCCTTCTGGCTTTCCTATTCATATGCTCTATGCATTCCTCCTCTTCCCCATTTGTGCTACATGCCCTGCCCATCTCATCCTTCTTCACTTAACCACCATTATTAATTTAAAAAACTTTTTTTTGTTACTAATTTACTCTACTATCTCACGTGCAGTTCGCAGTAGCCGCGACCTACTGCATGAACTGTCTTTTCTCGCTCGAACACTGGCATCGTGGGTTCGAATCCCACTCATGGCATAAATGTATTTTATGTTTATTCTGTGATTTTGTTAGGTAGTGGCCTTGCGACGGGCTGATCCCCCATCCAAGAAGACTTACCGACTGTGCATAGGGTTAAGAAACTGAAGTGAAATGAAGCGCTTCACAGATGCTCTTTACTCCAAGTGGGAGCAACTGGGACAGAAGAAGAAGAAGAAGAAGAAGAAGAAGAAGAAGAAGAAAAATGGAGGAGGAGTCTTGCTCACTTGATGAACACAGATTTAGTCACAATTACTATGAAGAGATTAGGCAGTTTGGAAAAACACAAATTCACTATTCCTGCGCATGACCGTAAGAAGTCTGAATGCTTGTACGGTATATCGATGTATGTGTACGATTAACATACGTTATTACCATGGCTGTAAACTGCCCGGAAAGAAGACTAAGAAATCAATGAGAATGAAGGAAATTTATATGTGGCGTGTGCTGCCCAGCTTAAAATATTGGAGCAGAAAATTGTTATGTGTCGCATTAACGTGTACACAGCACTCCATAATGTAGTCTCCTAGTTGGGCCTGTTATATCTGCAGTCTCAGCAACATTACCGCGCAAGGCAAACCCGTAACAGCGCTTCCTACAGCCTGCTCCTTGCTTCTTATTTGTTTGGCTTACTCTCTGTTCCTGAAGATAGAAGACAGTACGCTCACCAGATATGACAGCGAAATTTTACCAGACAATACGACGTATCTTAAAAAAATAATCTTTATATTCACCGCTGTGAGATTTTAAGATTTTTTTAGCTAAATTCAAACGAATGCAGTCAGGTTACTTGTGCTGTTATGTAGTTATGCTACAATCAAAATTAGCTCACATTTATATATACGTGAATACATATATTGTCACGTGATGGAGTGAATGTAGGCGGAGTTTGGTTTTGTAATCAGATTTATTGGACACTTTTTAACACAAATCGTAACTACGCTTTACAAATCACTATCACACAGACTAGTGCTCTCAGTCACGGTCGTCACTGCGCTGCTTGGTAACGGCTTCCAACAGTGGAGGATACCCTGCTCCCGGGACCACGTCCTCGCAGGCTGGCGGCCATCTCACACCAACCACCTACTCTTCTAACTGTCGTCTCACGGCTCTACATAGTCTTCTCTAGACTGACTGCAGGCCGATCCTCATTATATACTCTCTGCACGGACACCATAGAAAACACCTCTCCCAACTCTTCTCTTGTTGCATGACGTTGCTATCAGCACGGACAGCGTAGAAATCACTGCGTCCCACAATTACTCCATTGTTCCCTGTTACACAGCCATTATGAGGCAACGGTTGTCTTGCCTGGCTTCAGCAGACATGACGCAATATTGTCACGTGTAGGGGTACGCGTGATGAAAATAACGGGTTCTAGAGCGGATGATTTGATACAATCACTCTTAAGTACAGGCAATAGAGCGCTATCGCTGATTTTACACACTTCACGAATCAGTAGGACACGCTATTCGTTTCCTGGCAACCGATTTATGACACAGAAACTATCACTTCACATCACTATGAAGCCCTCTTGTCATTTCGTCTTCAATCACTCTGTCCGCTTCTGTCCTAATTTGCACTCAATAGCTCCTAGCTTCTTCTGTTAGTCGAAGTCCAAGTCACATTGCGACTGACGTTCAGTCAGTCAGTAAGTCTTCTTGTCGAGCCCCGTCTGGGGCTCATGACCAGATATTTATTACTGTTGAACGTTACAGTTTTTTTTTTGTGGGGCGTCCTCTCTGACGACAGGACGGGTCTGTATTATTTACATGCTAGTGGCACTTGCCAGCGCAGTCTTTCTCTTGTCCGAGTCCCTTGAGACTCGCGACCGTATTTTACTGTCTCAGATTTGAGACTTCCCTTTTCGTCGCCTCCTACGACTCGCAGGGTCACGGTGGAGGTGTTCAATGCCGCCTCCACACGGGTGTCTCAAGTCAAACTCAAAGTCAAAGTTACATTGCGACTGACGGTCAGTCAGTCAGTAAGTCTTGGTGTCGAGCCCCATCTGGGGCACATGACCAGATATTAATTATTACTGTTTGACAGTTACGGTCTTATTTTTGTGGGGCGCCCTCTCTGACAAGTCTTTTGCATATGTTGCAGGTCCTTGCCAGCTCGATCTTTCTAGGGTCCGAGTCCTTTGGGACTCGCGACCATATTTTACTGTCTCAGATTTGTGACTTCCCTTTTCGTCCCCTCCTACTACTCGCAGGGTCACGGTGGAGGTATTCGACCCCGCCTCCACACGGGGTTCTTCTGCTACAGCTACAAACTCTCGTTTATAGCGTCAGCAAGGACCCAAAGAAAACACAGCTTGTATTTTTGATGAAGTCTGTTTACAGCTCGGTTGCCTAGCAATAGACGTCCTATTGTTACCGGGATGTGTCTACAGACCCGTTGCCTAACAATGGATTTCCGCTTTTTCGTTGTTATTCCGGCTTTTAGGCAGTATTTATATAACCCTTGTCTAAAAACTGCCCACATGTCACAGTATATATATATATATATATATATATACATAAAATGAGGGAGTGGAACTTCCCTCTGGGACTTGAAATTCTCCATTTCGCGATAACTACAAAATGAAATCGGGAATTCTCAATGAATATGTAAAGTTATATCCGTGTAATAGGCCGTGGAGGCCCATAGGGCTATGAGACGTCGAAGATCCTACATCTTCTCTAGCAAATCGCCTCACAGATGGCGGTTAAGTTTGTCAGCCTTACCTGCCAGCAGCCTTTTACCCCCCATGAAGAATATTGGTGCTCATTTCTGTTAGAGACTGAATCTACCTCAGAGCCACAGTGCGGCTGAAAGGATTAGTTCAGTTGAAAAAATCCAGCTTATCGGGACTCTAACCCGCCACCTTCCGGCTTGCAGCATAGTGCCTCAACCAACTATGCTACCTCATGACCCTCTCGAAGGGAAGAGAGACGGAAATATAGGCAAGCCTTGGAGCACACTTGGCTGAGGTGCAGGAACTGAGCTGAGACTATGTCGGTTCCAGATAATGTCCAAAACCACATCCTTACGTGGGGCAATTCCCAGCGCTTGAGGAGGTCCTTACAGCCAACGTGTCGCCCTTCTGGCACACATATTTATGAGTTCATATTGCGGTCTTCTTCGTTTTGACATCGTTAAGATTTGTAGGCAGATATCGACGTTTCGGAGGAAATTCTTTCTTCATGTTTGTAGTTTAAATGAGCGTAATGAGAGACTTGGTTCGTTATTTGGGCAGACTGCAAGAGGGCTAATTATTGAAAGCCCTCCAATTGAGCTACTGTATTTGAACCTGCAGAATTGTTTCCAGGTTGCAGAGGGGAGGAAACCAATGGAAAATGTAGACAGAGAATGTGGCAGTAAACTTAACGTTTAAGCTACAGATGTGAGGACAGACTCTAGAATAGAACAAAATATGTTAAATAATGTCCTCCTCTAACACTCGTATAATGGAGTTCTCCTTTTTCTTTTTAATTTTTATTTCAAAATCTCGGGGAAGGAAATGCCTTGCTTCCTCCTCCCACACCCCTGGGGCCCCTCGATAGAAATACGGAAGACCTAGGCGCTACGGTAATATTAAAATGGATCTTAAAATATAGGATGAAATGTTGTAGACTGGATTCATCTGGCTCAGAAGAGAATCAATAGGTGGGCTCTTGTGTACACGGTTATGAGCCTTCAGGTCCGGTCCGTACACATCGTGCATAGGAAATATACAGGATGAATTGTAAAGCAAAAATAGAATATTGTAACGACTTAGTATGACCATAGACGCGGTTTGGATTTGTAATCGGATTTACTGAACCCTTACAACTCGTAACTACAAGTAAGGATTATGCTCTCATTGTTCTGCACACTTCACAAATCGCTATAGGACACACTAGGTCTCCTCAGTCTGTTACAGTCTTCACTAGACGTTACCTAGTAGCGACTTCCAACGGATGAGGTTCCCCTTCCTCTGGGTTCCCGAACTGTCTTCGGCCTCAGCTACCAGCTTCTCACAGCAACAGCTCACAACGACTGAACCGCAGCAGCCCTCTAACTCACCAACCAACCGACTCCTCCTGAAACCAGAGTCGAAGTCAGAGTTACTTTACGACTGGCGGTTTACCACGAAACAGTTAGTCTCGGCGCCAAGCCCCTTGAGGCTTACGAAAAGAGATGTTTTCAACTTAATCCTTGTGGTGATAGTCCTTATGTAATATCCTCTCTGACGAGAGGATGGGTCTGTGTTTGGCAATTGCTGTGGCCTTTACCAGCGCAGTCATCCTTAGGTCCGAGTCCCGTCTGACTCATGATCATAGCTTGCTCTCTCAGATTGAAGACTCTCCCCACCGAGAGCCAGAGTCCCTTATTTATATCTCCCAGTGACAGGGTGACTCGGTTATACCCCCAGACACTGGGTTCACTTTTCTTTGTCTCATACGACTCGTAGGGCTACGGTGGAGGTATTCGGCCCCGTATCTACACGTGATTGACTCCTCCTCACTAACCTATGCTAATTATAGCATATAGGCACGGACAGCACAGAAAACACCGTTCCTCTATTGCTATGCAATTCTTGGGTTCATGTCTGCTGGGTGCCCATTTGATCGCTACTCAGTTATTACCTAGTAGGGGCCGTTGCCTGCAGAGTTCTTACGTAGCAACGACTGTTGTAGTTGCTCATTTCGCCGTCGTTTCCTATCAAAGGGTCTACATGTCACAATATGATGAAAATTAACGAACAGAAATTATGCGTCAGGGGTACAAATTGTGCAAACCTAACTTACGGTTATGATTTAAAATTTCTTGCAGGAGTGTGAGATGTATGCATGAAAGGGAGGAGTAATATTAAAATTTATCTTAAAATTGGGTTGGTGTGGATTGGATTCATCTAGCTCAGGATATGTTCCAGGCATGGGGTATTGTTGATCTTCCTTGCTTCTTCAAAGACGGTTGAGTAAGTTCGTGACCAGCTGAGCGCGGATCAGCTGTCTCAAATAAAATTCTATTCCGTGGAGTGAGTTATCATGTTAATTGCTTATAATTGTAGGAATTTTAACTTGATCTCCGCTTAGCAGGCCTTGTTCTATGTTGTTTACGGACTTCATGTGGTCCCGATATGTGCCACTCTACTTACTGACCTCACATAACCTCAAAAGAGGGCTTAAGCGATTTATTTAATGGAAATGTTGGCTCCGTTCCAACAGCCTGCCGCATCATTACTCGTACTTCAAATTCTCGCACTACAATTCCGTGCCCCGCAGTGACCCACCGCTAATTCCAGAGTATGATCCATTTCCTGTGTTACTCCGTACATACTGGCAACATTTCAAAATCACGGAATCAGACGAATGCGATCTACATGTTTGAAAAGAAAATCAGTAAGGCATTTTGGTCACCCATCGCAAATAAGTGCAAAGCACAAAGTATGAAGGACGAAGATAAATACCTATACATAGGATACTATTAAAATGGAACTTAAAAAATAGTGTAGAAAAATATGAATTCATCTGGCTCAGGTAGGGACAATTGTCGAACTCTTGTAAACATGATATTAACCCTTCGGGTTCTGTAAAACGCTAGGAACTTCCTGAGTGGCTGATCAACTCTTGACTTCTCAAAAAGGGCTCAGGTTCATGGAGTAAGTTGGTTAGTTGCGTGGTTTCGTTCTTTTATATGCGCTAAAATATTTTTCATTTAAATTTTAAAGTAATATGTGTATTACAATTTATTTCTCACTATTCGTTACTGTGGCGCTTTCGCAACGAAAATTCCCTGCTACAGCTGTGTGCGCTCTTCTCCCAACATATACTCCATGCCGTGCCCATCTCATCTAATTGTATTAATTCGTACCAAATAGTCGAGATCCAAGGCTTTTGTAACATGCTATTTTTTTTTTTAGATCGAGAATTGTTAGGTTGACGTCCAACACGCAAGTTGGACAACAACCCCTTGTCGGCTGTCCTATACTCCTTATTAAATACATTCTGAGTTACCCCCCTCGTCTAGAAGCAGTCTTCTCCACCCGCCAGCTGAGGACGCGCAAAGTCCCTGTGCTAAGCGAAGTGAAGCTGTCGGCCGGTGCTGTGAGCTCTGCTGTTCCCCTCAACTGGAACTGTGAGACCCTCTCCCCTCCTTCTCGAGGCCCCTCATGACGAACGCTGACTCCTCTCCAACGATCCAGATAGCGTGATGGTGGAAAGCTACTTGACTTCGTGTTTTGCCTCAGGTCTTTCCCTTCCCTGCCCAACATTTTGACGTGACGTGTGGCCTTGAGGAGTTCATAAACACAGAAAGATAAAAAAAAGTTTTGACCATCATCATGCAAAGACGAAAGTATCTTCAACTTACATACACTTCTCCAACAAGAGATAATTTCTACGAGTTCATCTTCCCTCTTTCAACTCTGCTTTAAGTCACGAGGGGCTACTTTGTATAGCTATGACATCTAAAAATAGTCAGTAAAGCGGTAAGCAAGATTAAAGTCTCACTTTTATCCTGTGTTCATATTGACTGCATTTAAAATTTTAGAAGGCATGTTGAATCATAAGGAATCTAAGTAGGTTGTAAAGGGTTCTGACGATGGCACATAAAGTCTCTATGCGTGATAGATTCTTTATTGGTTTCTATTAGGTTTCATTCCCGAATGTTCAGTGTTTACTCCACAGATGGCACCAGCGGTAGCCAATATATGTTTTCACAATTTCTCCATTTTTTTTTTGTTCATGTACTTGCTTATTGGCTATGTTTGTAACGTAAATTTCTACCTCCCTTCCTATCCTAATTCCACGATTGTGCTCCCTTTATCACAATTTTATTCCATATTTCCCTGTTAACTCTCTTCTACATAGCCTGATCTCAGGTGATGAAGCAGCCATAGTGAGTCTGCTATGGGTTCTTCAGTGATTGAGGTTAGCTCTTTCTAACAAATCCAACGGAGTAGATGTCTCCTCCCCCACCTGAGGTCAGGAACAGATCCAGTTTCCGGTTCGTTGTGTTTTCTAGATTTATAGAACCCCAGGCGATGGGAAAAAATTCCGAAAATCAAGTGATTCTTGAGTAATGTAGGGTGTGAAAATGCCTCGACACGTCTGTTGCCATTAAAGTTACAACATTCTGACATTTGATGCCGTGTACTTCGATATAGAGATACCAAAATGTATCCGCTCTCATAACGACGCGGCAAGATGTCGCTGATGTTGGCGTTCCAGTACAGCTCTGGACTAGTTTCAGGAATTTTGAATATCGAATATCTTACCCAGGACACGGACTGTCCAAACTGAGATTTTTCATTATCTACCTCAGTTCCTCTAATAAAATGTCAAGGTAGAAAAACTGTTAGACCACTACCTCCATCTTTCAAATCATCAATCACCCCAACTTTCGACGCTATGCTGTTTCCCTGTTGAAAGTATCGTAAATCAGACCACAAACGGAGAGTTGGAATGAGAAATCTGAGTTTCTGGGATATGACACCGTGTTGATGGGCAGGTACCAACATTTATGGGGTTATATTTGCTCAGAAAGAGCACTGGTTTCCCAGTGAACAGACTGAAGGATCAGTTTCAGTAGATTCTGAATGGGGTCTACTTGCCTAATATGTGTTACGGAACATGAAGAAATAACAGTGGCACTGAATAGTTACAATCGTATTAATAGACCTACTGAACACCCTAAAATAGAAGAAATGCCGTAAGTTTATTACTCGTATTAATGGTAGCAGAAGTACCTGGTCTTCGCAACTCCTTTCCTTCTCAGTATCACAAAATAAGGTAGCATGCGGTAGCGTAGATAGTTGATGCACTATGCTACAAGCCGGCAGATCTCAGGTTCGATTCCCGATGAGGTATATAATTTTTCAATTGACCTAATCCTTCCAGCCGTACCATGGCCCCGGGGTCGACTCAGACTCTAACAGAAATAAGTACCAGGAATTTTCCTGGGGGTAAAGGGCGTCCAGCACGTAAGGCTGAAAACTTCACCGCCATCTTTGAGCAGATTTTGTAGAGAAAATGTGGGACCCTCGACATCTCACAGCCCTATGGGCCTCCACGGCCTGTTACAGGGACACCTTTACCTTTGCCTGTATCACAATATAAAGTAGCTAAAACTTTCAAGGAGAACTAATATTAAAATATGTTTACTGTGTGAATAGTATATTTTGATATGCTGCTTGTAGCTTAGAGCATATAACAGCAATAAGATAATTTTTTTAATATTAAACTGGAAGGAGTTTGTAAGATTTGAGGCTTTCACGGCGGTGACTATGAAGAAAGCAGTCTTCTGGGATTTGCCACCGTGTATATGTGGTGTTAACCGACGTTTCGGAGGAACGTATCGCCCCCATCTTCAGGGTAGAAGAAAAAGTATAAGAAATCTGCAAGCGACAACACCGTGAGAAACGGTAAAGGAGTCTGCTTTACCGTTTCTCACGGTGTTGTCGCTTGCAGATTTCTTATACTTTTTCTTCTACCCTGAAGATGGGGACGATACGTTCCTCCGAAACGTCGGTTAACACCACATATACACGGTGCCAAATCCCAGAAGACTGCTTTCTTCATGGAAGGAGTTTATTTTATTTTTTGTTTGGGTTATTTAATGACGTTTCCAGTATCGAGTTTTAGAACGTTGGTTGATAAGATGGCTGATAAAGTAATAATTGGAAGTGATCTGTGCTGAAGCGGTTCACTTATAATCAGTGTACTATCCATAAATTTTCTAGAAGGACTGAGGAAAAGCAAGGAAATCTTCATTAGGTTAGTCACTTTCTCGACTGAGATTCGAAGGAAATACCTATCGAATATAAGTCAAAAACTTTACCTCCTGACCCATATCGGCCATTGAAGAAGTCTTTAAAGAAACCAGAATGTCAACATAAATCAAAATGGCTTAAGCTAAGAGCAAGTATTGACGAGTCAGCACGCAGATGAATATGGCGTTTATCACGTAAGGAGTTAGAAACCCGTTCGAAATTATTCCACGTTTCTTTCAAAATAAAAATCCAAAATTGGACATAAAATACCTTAACAATTCCATTAGGAGGTGTTGAAACTGAAAAGTGCCACCTCAGTTCAACCTCTCTGTAATTAATTGAACTCACTCCGTGGTTAAATATGATAAATAAATCAATGAGCGACAACTTCTGGTCGTTAACATCTGTCACGGATTCTGTTAATCGTGATGCAAAGAGGAGTCCAAATAATTGTTATTACTATGGCAGCTCGCTTCCCCAGTACCTGCACTGCAATACACTATAATTACGCCTGGAGCATATCAGACGTGACCCACATTGCAACACTGACCTTACAGCAGAGCGGCCGGCTCTGAAACGCAGCAACTAACGTCTGATGACGCTACATGACTTAATAGTATTTCTAAATTAAAACGACAGATTCCTAATCTGAAGATTGTTTCAGGTTAGTACACCTTGTCTATTTTGCGAACAAGGTTACGTCATCGTCAGCTATTCACGTAGACAATTACGTCATAATTAGGATAGTATCGGATTCAACATATTGTCACGTGTTTGAGTGGCTATGAATGTATAAGGGGTGGGCCTTCTCGGCCCTTGCACCGCGACCTACAGTGATCAGTTGTGCTTTTGAGTGGCTATAGGTGGGGTTTGGATTGGTAATCAAATTTATTGAACTCCTATATAACTCGTAAACTCAGATAACTACGACGGACTGACTGAGCGACACACTCCAAAGATCGCTGTAATACAGTATATAAAAATTCTTGTCAGTCTTCACTTGCCGCTGTTTCGTAGTGGCTTCCAACGGAGGAAGTTCCTCTTGCTCTGGGTTCCCGAACTATTCCCATGCCTCAGCTACCGGCTTCTAAAACATTTCACAACGACTGAACCGCAGGATTCTTCTGACTCCTTATCTCGGAACGGACCGCGTAAGAAACGTCCATTTTGCTATATTATCATCTTCTCATGGAAACATGCTTGTTTGCAGAGTCATTGCCTAGCAATAGCTGTTCAATAGTTTCTTATTTCGCGGTCGTTGCCTAGTAACAGGTTTACATGCCACAGCATTTTTATATCACACTACTTCAAATTCGCACTAAGTGCGACCGCACTGTATTATCAGACTTTCATTCCGAAGTTTAGGACTTTATTATATATTTCTCGTGTGTCTATGTACCGTATTTACGCATGTATAGGCCGCACATTTTTTGCCAAAAATTCAAGAGGAAAACTGGGGTGCGACTTATATTCGAAATATTCGAATTCACACTTCATTTAAAAAAAAATTATATTCATAATTAGTAATTCAGTGTGTTCTACTCCTGAAATAATATTCCAAGAAAATTATTTTTTCTATAATTTATGTCTGAAAATTGTGCTGCTGCCTATACATGCGTAAATACGGTATATCTGTGCAGCAAAACTGTTGAATTGACCTCTGAGTTGCTACTTCATTGCATCGGTTTGTAAGAGCCAGGATTCTCGTGGCGCCCTGTTCCTGTAAGGGCATTCCAGTGGATCTAGATTTCAACCAGTATCCTAGTTATCGGATATATAAATTATGGCTGATTGACCTCAGCCCTGCCAGTTAAAGCTAATGACGACACTGCAAGTCTTCTGGACATTCCAATACAACATACACGTACGTTGCTACTGTAATTACACTTTGTTGTTGCTGTATACTAACGCACACGTCACGTGTCTGTACCATGACGTGTGACACTCACTCTTATGAAGGTTAACAAGTAGACTCACACAAGAGTATTCCACGCAAATAGCAACTCCTATACTTTTGCTTACTCTTCAACCCTGAAGATGTAAGCAAATCGAAATCAACTTCTTAACTTCTACCGGACTACAGATCGTCACGTCTCATACTATATTACCTATCGTAGTGACAGCTGTGAGTGCTTCAGATACAAAAAAAAAATAACGGATTTATAAGTCATACGTCAGATAGGTTTCAGAATGGCATTGCCCCATTAAAATAGTCTCAACTAAGTTTTCACTTGCTTTAGAGCATTTGTTATGATCATCTCGGGCACACCTCTGTATTATCTCATTTAGCCCAATTCCCAGTTATCCTAAAGCATACTTCATGTGTGTTCAAGTGATAAACCTTGCAGGGAAGGACGCAAGGACGGAGAGGCGTCATGCTGTGCCATGTTTTATGAATAGCAGGGGGTGCGTCGTATCCGCCCTTCGTGCAGGAATAGCAAAGCGGGGTGACGGGAAGGGGCGTGGTGTTTAAAGTGCATAGCAAATGCGTAGATCGCGTGACGTGAAGCAGAAATCTCTCTAAAAAGATGAGTCCGCGCGGATCTTTACTCGCAACAGCCTTCCAAAGTGGGTTGGGGGGCTCGAAACTTTGAGACCTTAACGCAATTGCATTATATTGTTCGCGTAAGTAATATTAAGGTATAGGCTCATGTAGCCTTAGTACGGCTTGTATTTATGTTTTCATATCTGAGAGACTAACAGCGAAGAGGCTTGTGGTCGGATAAATTATTCTTAAAGATATAAGGTAAGCAATATTACTGGATTACTGAGAGATTAATAAGACGTAGATTTAGAGTAATGAGTATAATATTATCTTGAATGTGACCCTTTGTATTGTGGTAAAATTTACTCATATTTCCGGGTAATATACTTTTCTTTTAATGCTAGTGGGGTGGGACTAAGTCCCTTATACTGCGGTCACTTCTGGCCTATTGTACCAGCCCCAGATTATAGGCGAGGGTGTTTGTGGAGCAATTGGTGGAATGAAGATTGGCAGGGGAAACCGAAGTACTGGGAGAAAACCTTACCCAGCGCCACTTTGTCCACCATAAACCTAACTTGACCAGAACCGGGATCGAACCCGGACCGCCGCGGTGGAAAGCCAGCGACTAACCGCTTGAGCTATGGCGCGGCCTGGGTAATACACAAAGCAGATCTCACTGCCTACTGCTTGCTTACTTGGTTTATTCTTCAACTCTGAAAATGTGAACAATATTTCTTCCGAAACGTCGGTAAATTTCTACCACACTATATAAGGTTATAGGCCAGAAGATAGTACGGTACATAATTACGGCTGTGAAAAGGTTAAATCAAAAATAAAGGGGGAGGGGTGGTGGAGAAGAGTGTGTTGAGGAGAATACTTGGACCTAAAGGGATTGGGTAACAGGAGAATGGAGAAAACTACATAATAGAGAGCTTCATCAATTATACTCGTCGCAAGATATTATTAGAATGACCTAGTTGCGGAAGATTCAGATGGGGATGTAGCCCACATTTGGCACATGAATGACGTATATACAAAGTTTTTATTGAAAATCCTTAAAGAGAAGAGAAAATTTTGTCAATGAGACTACATTGTTAAAACGGATCTTAAAGAAATAAGATGGCAGGGTTTGGACTGGATTAATCTGGTCCAGGATTTGTAGCATCATAATGTAACTTCGGGTATCACAAATGAAGAGGAATTTCTTGAACTAGTGAACAACTATTAGCGTCTCCATGGAGTTCGTTAATACAGAAGAGACTGGCCCTAATATAATGAGGAAAAGACAAAGCTATCCCTGTACCAGACCGTGGAGGCCAGTAGGGTTGTGAAAGTTCGAGACTCCCACATTTTGTAGACAATCGATTCAATGATACTCAATTCTGTTAGAAGCTGAGTGAACCCCAAGGCCTTGGTACGGCTGTAAGGATTAGATCGATTGAAAATTTCAATTATCTCATCAGGAATCGAACCCCCCATCTTGCGACTTGTTGCATAGTGCCTCAGCCAAGCTACCCAGTACTGCGGTCCTAAGATAACATGATTTATAATTGGGGCAAAGGTGCTTCCGACGTTTCGGTCTTCTGTATTACGCCACCATGTTGTCCTGAGAAGGGTAACACTGCGGTAAAGCTCTAGATTCGTATGCGGGATAACCTGCTTTCGAATCTCTGCTGAGATACCGGCCATCTTCAGTCCCTCCACAAATATCCTGGGATTGTACCTCCAACAGGCACGACTACTCCCCATAAAAGCTTTTCATAACATTATTCATCCATCTTGACGTTTAAGACTATACACTGTAGCTATTGAGAACGTCATCAAACAATAACGCACACTGTGTTCTGTCCAAGCGATTGGTGCCAACTTTTCAGAGGAACATTCTAAGTTTTCAGGGTTAAGAGAAATGATATTCCTTTGAATAATTGGTAACAACGCACCAGACAAGACGATGTCATAACGCAGAATACCACGATATTAATCTTCACCAACTCCGAAAATCTCAAATCTTATTCTTGAAAATTGTATGAATTTATTTCATTTCCTGTTTGCAAATCTATTTTTCCTTCTGGTTTCAGGTAATTATGGCAGCACTGTATTTTCATGGGGAAAACAATCGACGGTTTGGTACTTCAGGACTAAGCGTATCTCCAGGATGTAGCCCTGAAACTGAGGTAAGGGCGTCGGTTAGGTACGAGTTGAGGAACTCAAAACAAACAAAGGACCTATATATGTGAACCTGATTCAGGAAAGAAGGAATTTGAAGCTAATATTCAACTTAAAATTTTTTTAATCTAAGCAGTTCGGCGACACAGCATATATATATATATATATCTGGACAGGACACTCTAAATTCACCCCCTTTAATTCCCTATATGATCCAAGGCTGGATTTAATGGATCTCCACAGATAGCTCCATTATTAGGAAACTGTAAAAGAACTGTTTGAAATGTCTGTGTAATACAGATCTGATTTCGTAGAGACTTCATTCTGTCTGTGTGTGCTCTATATTGCATTATTGTGTCCCTATATCAGACCGTAAGATGTCGGATGGAAGAGTGAATAAGCCATAATGAATAGGAATGCATTCAGGAGGAAATATACATGGTAGAATCAGGTTACTGCCATGGCATTTTCTGTATGGACAGGGGAAAACTACGATAAACGTCGATCCGTGAAGCCAGTGACGTGGCCGAGATTCGAACCGAGCACGTACTGAATACAAGTGTAGAACTGTTACCGCTAAGCCAACCTGCTCCGTAATAATATTGTAGCATGCACGGCCGTAGCCATACTGCTATCGCGAGGCAGACGAATAAACAACGGGGTTATGCAACCCGCTTTTAGCAACGGATCCATAAACACGTTCCCGCGGCAACAAATATGAACGCAACATTAGAGTTAAGGTTGGAAACGGTGTTTTCTACTCGGTCCGTGCAATGGGTTTATAAGGAAGACAATTGGTGGTAAGATGGGTAAGATCTGCTTTGGAAAGCCTGTACTGACAGAGGACTTATATATAGAGCACAAGGAAGAATTTTCAATAACACGCTATATGTGCGATACAACAGCAAATCCTATTCATAAGAGACAAACTCATCTTCTCGTCAAAGAGAATGTTACATAAGGACTATTACCGGAAGTAAGTAAAGTAAAGCTATCCCTGTACCAGGCCGTGAAGGCCCATAGGTCTGTGAGACGTTGAGGATCCCACATTATCTAGACAATCGGCCCAAAGATGGCGGTAAGGTTGTCAGCCTTACTCGCCGGCCGCGCTTTACTGCCCAGGAAAATTATTTAATTAATTACTGGTACTCATTTCTGTTGGAGGCTGAGTCGACCCCAGGGCCATGGTGCGGCCGGAAGGATTAGGTCAACTGGAAAAAATCCAATGACCTCATCTGGACTTCAACCCTCGACCTTCCGGCTTGTAGTATAGCCCCTCAACCAACTACGCTACCGCGTGAGTTCTGATAAAAAGAACTCTGGTCGTGGGTCTCAAGCGGCTTCTCGCCAAGACGAACTGATCGGCGGTAAACCGTCAGTCGTAAACTAACTCTGACCTTGACCCAGTCAGTTGAGATTTAGTTCTACAGGAGAGACTGAGAAGAGATGGCGCCATAATTAAGATGGCAGCTCAGTTACGGAATATTCGAGGGACAGTAACTACGTGGGCACAGAAGCTGAAGAATTTCTGTTGTTAAGATCAGTTACCAAGTAACGACTAGTGAAAACACTGTAGGCTGGAAAAGACTTGGCGTGCAGTGACTTCAGCTGTAGTCTTATAATTATTTGTAGTTATGACTTGTGAGTGGTAAATAAATCTATTTACCAATCCATACCCCGTCTATAGTCACACCCCCCAAATCGTAACAGTATGTTTCATGCATGACTACATTTGTTACATTAAACCTTTACAAACAAAACAAACAAAGTTCGTATCTCTTAGTCCGCAAGCGAACTATACCGACCGAGCAACCGCCGCTTAGTGTCAAATTTAGCGGATAGAGGGTGTCGCCTGGTCAGTGCAACGAATCCCCACGGCCGTTAATTTCGGTTTTCTAGACCGGAGCCGCTATTTCCTTGAAATAGTGCCTCAGTTATCCTCACGAGGCTGAATGGACCCTGTTCCAGACCCACTACCTCTAAGAATAAATGGTAGCTCCGGGAATCGAACCCTGGACCTCTGGATCTGTAGCCAAGAACTCTGACCCCTAGACCACAAAGGCGGTCCTACGTTGAACCTATATAAACTGTAATTACCTTACAGCGTTTTTTCACCGAGTTTAATCGCTACTACATGAACATTTGGAAATATAATTGAAAGCAAATTTACCATGCATTTTAGGCGGGTAGGGAGGTTAATTTCTAACCTACATATATAACATCCCCCTCGTTGGTGTCTCCACCTTAACGTGGTGAGGGATTTGAGTATGCCAAGGACCCTGAGAGCTATACCAGCGGTAGCNGATTTGGTTGGAAGCGGAAGTTGCCTGGTCACGGTAATAACATAATTTCGTACTTGTTTTTGGTTGTTGTGTTCGCTAGAACTAACATTCCACCCTGAAAAACGAATCACTACTTCAGTCGGAACCTTCTGAAAATTTTTACCACACAAAACGCCGTTACAACCCAAGAGAAAGTACTCTTCATGATAAAGCTTTGCAAACCTCAACTTGAATAAAATTTTTTGGGAAGAAAAAATTGCTAAGGAGAGAATAAGATTGTACGTTACCTTGTTTCATCTGCACCTGCTTCTACATTTTGTTTCCTACCTTTCATAAGAGTGGGAGCACGCAGTAGCGCAGTTGATTGAGGCACTATGCTACAAGCCGGAAGGTCGCGGGTTCTCATTCCCGGTGAGGTCACTGAAATTTTCAATTAACCTAATCCTTCCAGCCGCACTATGGCCCTGCGGTCGACTCAGCCTCTAACAGAAATGAGTACCAGGAATTTTCTTGTGGGTAAAAGGAGGTCGGCGCGTAAGGCCGATAATTTTACCGTCATCTATGAGCCGATTTTCTAGAAAATCTGGGAGCCTCGACGTCTCAGAACCCTATGGACCTCCACGGCCTGTTACAGGGATACCTTTACCTTTTACCTTTATTGTTGATAAAATATTCTTCAATCTTCACGGTATTTGTGAACACTTGTGACAATTACGTAGGTTTACGTTTTGGCCTCATTCTAAAAGCAAAGCTTAGGGAAGCAAACGCGTCTCCTTAGTTCAGTTTGGCCCGCAGTTTGCTAGAATATTCACGTCAGATGCAGAGGGCTTGGTTTTTCTTCAGACGGCTAATAAAATATACGAAGAAAGAATGACGTAATATTCCAAGGTAATTACGGGAAGAATTGCATGAAATTTTAAGGTAACATGCGGTACCTAACATTAGGTTTAACTGAGTCTAGTTGGCAATTTTGTAATTTCTGTCTCGAAAGTTGGCGAAGTAAGGTAACTAACTCCATGCATCTCAGTCATCTTTTATACGCTGATAGTTTCTCAGTAAGGTAAGATATTAACATATTATAGACTCCATAAGTTCCTTACCGTGTCCACATAATCTCACCATTGTTCTCTATCCTGAGCCAGTTCACACCATACCATCCAATATCTGTAGGGACCATTTTAACATCATATTTCCATCCATGCCTGTGTCTTCTTAGTAATCTCTTTACCTATCAAAATTTGAATGTACTTCTCCATATGTGCTATCATGAGGCTCCGCGTTGCATGGATTCTTTCAGCTTTCTGTCACTTCCTGCCTGTGAATCCCAAATATTGCCCTCAGCAGCCTAATCTCAAACACCCTGTATCTGTGATTCACTTTCAATGTGAGAGGCCCAAGTTTCACACCCATACAAAACTTAAAAAAAATAAGGTAAAAATGTCCCTGTGCTTAACCAATTAAACACTACGCCATGAAGACGTATGGAGGAGTTGATGTAGGGACCCATGTTTTCTTGACCTCAGCACTAGGTGGAGATGAGTGGTCAGCTATTCGCCCCGGCCGCTTTATCCCCGGAGAAAGAGCCCCCCCGTACCCATTGGATAAGAGACTGTGTGGGATCCAGAATCGGTCTGGACGACGTGGAGAAGAGAAAATTATTTACCTTACTGGGAATCAAACTCCGACCCTCTCAGTCGTCCAACTTGTAGCCAGTCGCTATACCGACGCCGCTATCTCGGCTCAACGGACAAAATTGTAGTCTTTATATAAATCATTACATTTCTAGAGATCAGAGGGGTGGACGGAACCGTTCTGAACTCCATTCTTAAATTATTAAAAATATTCACCCTATGACTATAATGTGATACATTTTGCACACACACACACACACACACACACACACAAACATGTATACATATACGTGTATATAGGCTACTGTGGTAGCGTAACCTACACGTTTTCCACCTTAACCTGAAATGAAGTAAAGAATCAATATTAGCAAGGAAAATTTTCCTGAGAAAATTGTTTCCTCGATATTCGGGGTAGAAAGTTCGTTTAATATGAAGAAGGAGCAGTGCGTTCCGCCGAAACACCTATAAACTTCTACAATACTACACGAGACACATCCCATCAGATAATTACCTCCGGGATAGTATAAATTATTTTTCAACGCATAATAACAATCATTTGAAAAGTTTCATATTTCTTTTTTATTTCCAACATGAAACTCGTTTATGTTACCTACAGTTGCTCCGACACATCTGAATAAGAAATATATTTGGGCTAATGATAGCAGATCATTTGACTTGTGGATTTATTGCGGAATTTAATTTCGAGAAATATTCATGTAGCATTTAGTTGTATCAATTTTTCTCCAGACCACAATCTTTATGACATGCAGGAGAAACTGTGAAATATTCTTTGTGATAAGTATATTGTTCAACAACAAATCAACATATACAAATACTTGATATAAATCATTTAATTACATAACACATACCTACATATATAAACACAAAGACCTATATACATGGCCTAGATACACAGAAAAACACGTTTATATAAACAGGCATTTTACCCATATATCGCCAAAAAGTGGCTTAAACTTTTAAAGTCCATTGGTTACTATATATACCATCTGGTCTGCCGACAAAGTGTATATATATGTTCCGTACGGTTCTCACAATAAACAGCGATTGTTT
>NW_019740660.1:207685-210125 GCF_002891405.2 Cryptotermes secundus
TATATGTTCCGTATGGTTCTCACAACAAACAGTGATTGTTTCCCTAAACAGCATTAACCTGCTGGGCTTTGTAGCGGAGACGTAACGTGTTTCCTGTGAGGTACGAACTGAACTCTGCATTCTGCCCTCACAGTTAATTTTTATGTTCCGTATGGTTCTCACAACAAACAGTGATTGTTTCCCTAAACAGCATTAACCTGCTGGGCTTTGTAGCGGAGACGTAATATGTTTCCTGTGAGGTACAAACCAAAATCTGAAGTGTTCTTAGAAAAAAGAACAGTGCTTAAAATATTATGCGGTAATGCTTAGTTCTAATATCGACCAGTACACAGTACAATATGTTTCCAGAGCGCATTCAGATACAAGCAGCTATAGTACCTGAAATTAGACCAAAAAATCTTCTTCTGCTTCCTTTTCTACGTATAATTTACTAAACATCCGTCCTTTCTTCTCTCTGTAGTTTGAACTACTCGCAGTATTCAGTCATAAACTACCAATAAAACATTCCATTCACTTACTAAAAGTTTCTTCACGCTACTGTATATGCCTCTCCTTTGATAGTTTGTTTTATGACGCTTAAACTGTCTACAACATATAGCTTCCAATTGTGGCATCAAAGATAAATGAATTAGAATGAATTCGAAAGGAAGTAATCGTAATCTAATCGTAATAATATCCCGACATTTGGCTGGAGCGACTGAATAAAACCGCGAAGGACCTCAATCGAATAGCCAATTCTCCGACAGACATTCGAACCTATCCCCTGCCGAATATAATTGTATAGTGATACCGCTGCGGCATACTGATCCATATTAAAGAAGAAAGTTGTCTTCTGGGTTTAGGCACCGTGTATTCTTCGTTTTGGCCGACGTTTCGGAGGAACGTAGCGCCTCCATCTTCAGAGCAGTTGAATAGCTGCGGAGAGCAGTAGCTGNTAATGCAATGCTCCTTTTGTTTGGGTAAATCATTCCTTGTTTATTTCATTTTCACAGAAAGGATGAGGCAGATATTGGTTATTTTCATTCAAAAGTATTTCTGCTACAGAACAATGGCTGGTATATGATAAGCATCTTTTGAAATACACTGTACCAATAATACGATGAATATTCGTGGCACGTGTTCATACTCCCACAATAAAATTAGTTGCGCCTCCATCTCCGACCCCCACATGGCACAGGGACACCGAAACATCCACCCGCATATACATAACCACGGATCATCACTGTGAACATGGCACCAGAGGGGCTAGATAGAGCTCCGTGATGCTTCGTAAAACTTACATCATCTCTGCCGTCGAAAATAATGCAATTTGTTTTGTTTAATATATACTGGACATAGCCACTCTGTGCTCCTTTCGAGTAACGTAGCCATTTGAAGATTCAGAAAGACGGCGGGAGTTGTCTGCATACTAGCTGCAATTATAAGTGTAACCGCCAAGAGATTGGTCCAAAATGAATAGCTTCCCATGGTCTCTGTGTCCCTCAGAAGATGTGAACAACCTTGTCGCATTGTCTGTATCATTGTTTCAAACATAGAATGCATCTCAGTTCGTAGCTCACAAAAATATTCTCCATAATGAAGAAAATCTTTGAAAGATGTTTAGGAAAATAATTTCTGTTCATTGATAAACTCATTCGAGACACGTAAATACACTCTGTGTGTAAAATGAAGAGTTCTTGTATTGTTACAGAAGGTGTTTCATGTAGTAACCACTGAGTCTAAACTGGTTAAATTTATATCGAAGTTGACCCCCCAAAAATAAAATATGAAAGGATTGTGCTAGTAGAATACGTGTTAAAAATGAAATTGGGGAAAATTTGACAATTTCCATCTCTAGCTAATGCTCTAACAGAAATTAGAAACAGAAATCCTCCAGGGAGTAAAGGGAGGCCAGCGGGTGAGGCTGACAAGTTCACTGCCATCTGTGAGCCAATCGTCTAGATCAAGGGCCTCCAAACTACGGCCCGCGGGCAACAGGCGGCCCGCGATGTGATTTTATCCGGCCAGCGAAAAATTGTGCAGAAATGCGCCAATTGAACTAATTTTCCAATGAGTACTGTTAAATGTGATTCCGAGCTTATTGACCTGACATACTGTACTGCAGTTCGATGGCTTAGCTGTGGAAAGGTTATTTCGCGCTTCTTTCAGCTCAGGAATGAAATTGATATATTTCTTACCGAAAAAAACCATCACGAGCCACTTTTATCAGATACCAAGTGGCTTTGGAAATTAGCAGTTTTGCTGATCTGATAAACCATAAGAACCATTTCAATTTAAAGTTCTAGGGTGAAAATAACTTAGTGTGTGATTTATTTGCACTTATCAGGGCATTCAGAGCAAAGTTGATACTTCTGGAAAGGCAAGCGAAAAATTGTAACTTTGTTAATATGCTATACTGTGCAGAGTTGCATAAAAAGGGTGAAGCAGAATTTCCTTCCTC
>NW_019740660.1:210130-258810 GCF_002891405.2 Cryptotermes secundus
TACAAGGTAGGAAATTTGATCGAATTTTATAAATTTCTGAACTCTGAGCAATTTCCAGATTTAAAGAAATTTGCTTGTAAATTTATCTCCATTTTTGGGACGACGTATCTGTGTGAACAAACTTTTTTCCAAGATTAAGTGCATCAAGTCGAAATAAGGGCAAATTTATCCGATGAACATTTAAAGTCCCTACTTGTGATTAGCGTTTCAAAATTTGAACCTCAATTTAATCAGATTTTAAGAATGCAAAAAGAGTTCCATCATTCACATTAATTGTTTTAATATAATTTGTGATGAAAATATGAGCATTTGCTGCTACTGTCCGTTGTCATTAATATACGATAATAATTTAATCTCACGTACTTTGTATTTAGTTTATGAAATTCTGTGCTTTCAATAAAACTCATATACCTAGAGTTAATAATTTCTTGTTTTATCCGGCCCGTTGAAAGTGCTGAATTACCTAATGTGGCCCGCGGTTCGAAAAGTTTGGAGACCCCGGGTCTAGATAATGTGAGAGTCTCGACGTCTCAGAAATTTACTAGCCTTCACGACCTGTTACAGAGATACCTTTCGCTACAGTTTCCACAGAGCACCCTATAGCTGATACCATTATGCATTACGGACTCCTAAGGGATCTCCTAAGTCACATATGCACTGAATATGCACGCTATGAACTTGGAAAGTTCCGGCAGGACTGTTTAGTAGGATGAGTTCAATGCTCATAACAAGAACCAAGAAGTACATCTCTAGTGAAGTATCGATTTAAACAATTCGGTTCATTTCTGATATATTCTGGTCCTATCGTAAATAACGGAAATTATATTTGCACAAGGTTTCCATTGAAAATGCGTGAAAAAAAAAGATAGGCCGTCGGACAATGAGAGAAACCTCTCCCGCTAGACAAATTATATTACTTAGGCTTCTTGAGAATTTTCGTAACAAGTTTATCTTTTACGGTGAGGAGATTTTAGCCTCATGCCCAACCCCCAAGCTGGAGGATCACCCCTTGTCGGCTGTCCGCGACTGCTTATTGAATATATTCGCAGCTTCCTTCCATACCTGGAGGGCGTCTCCTTCATCCGCAACCTGAGGACGCGCCATGCCGTGGTGACAAGGGACCCACCTAAAATGGAGACAAATTATATAGGTCATAGAATATACTCGTATTTTATACTGCGTCATGTAGATCCATTTCCACGTAACAGCTTGCGTAAGCAGGCGACATTACAAGAGCCGTTGCTAGGGAACAGCTCTGTGGACACGTAGATTCCCCAGCAAATAGAGAACACACAATAATGGAAGAGAAGTTTTCTGTGCGGTCCGCACCTGGACTGTATAAAGAGGTCTAGTAGTTCAGGAATCGTTAACCTGCTTTGCAAACCTCCACTGAGAGAACACTTATATATAGTGCACAAGGAAAAATTTTCAGTAACTTGCTATATATACGATATGTACACCTGACGAATGGCCAAACATTTTTATAAAAGAGACAAACCAATCCCCTTGGTAGAGAAGATGTTTCATAAGGACCACGAACGCAAGGGTTCAGTTTCAAATAAAAATTATCTGGTCATAAGCCTTGAGGTGTTTAGCGCCAAGAACTGATTGGCGGTAAAACCTCAGTCGTAAAGTAACCCTGACTCTAACTCTTGCTGTTGTTGATTGAGTTAAGAATTGCAGTTGTGAGAAGTGAGAAGCTGGTAACTGAGGCCTGGGACAGTTCGGAAACCCAGAGGAAGGTAACGTCCGCCTTTGGAAGCCGCTAATAAGCAACGGATAGTGAAAACTGGGAAGAATTTATGTGTACTGTAGTTACAATGATCTTCAGATTATGTAACTCAGTGAGACTGTTGTAGCTACTCGCAGTTAGGAGTGTAAGTGTCCAATAAATCCAATCACCAATCCAAACCCCGTCTATAACTGCAGTTACCACGCCATAATATATTATTGCAGTGAATTACGATAATCCTACATTCTTTAAATTGACTTTAAACTACGCTTTTTCTAAAATGTTTTCTAGGTTTTGTCATGCGTTGGGTAGGCAAATCTTCGGTATAAATTTCTGTGTGTATTCAACGAGATTCCCATGTGATGGCCATAAGTGTCATTGTTTGCATGTTCTCCAATTTAATACCGACCTTAACGATATCAGCAACAACTACATAACGTCAGTATTGATGTTGCTGCAACGCCAGAGATGTTCTGGACAGAGTATACTCGTGACAATCGCCCTTCTCTCCTGAGAATAGAGATGTATCCTAGAGGCTACAAAATTATTCATATAGTAGCCTTGTGATACCTGAGGTTCCCGAGAGGGTGAGTACTTTCTCCTGGGATGTGCTGACGTTAAGTCTGGTAAAGATTAAAATTTCGGAGGAACCTATTTCTTTATTCTTGCTGGTAGAATACTTCTCGCAAAATTTAGAATTTTCTAATGTTCAATCAGGTGACATTTGTAGTAAAACGTAAACAAGGTAAAGTTGTCCCTGGGCTTACTTGGTGAAGCAATACGCCACGAAGACGTATGGAGGAGTAGAGGTTTAGCTCCACCATTCTTGACGTCATTAGATAGTTGTCAGCTTCATACCACGGCCGCTTTACCTCCGGGGCAAATGCCCTCGGTATCCTTCAGATAAGAAGCAGATTGGCCCCAGAGGTGGTTTGAACGCATTTGAGACAATGTTCCACTACTGGGAATTGAACCCGGCCCGTCCAACCTGTCGCCCCTCGCTATACCGACTGAGCTATCCCTGTTTCCATTGTTTAAACACTAATTTAAAAATTAAAAAATGATAACAACAATCAACGCCTAATTTCTCTCCAAAAAATATTTCGTAACGAATAACTGTACTCGAAAACCGTGACCATACACAAGCTGGGATAGCTCAGTCAGTATAGTGAACCTACAGACTGGATAACAGAGGCATCGGAGTTCGAGTCCCGATAGGAGCAAAAATGTTTTCTTCTCCACGGCGTCCAGACTGGTTCTGGGGCCTATCCAGTGGGTAACTGTGTTAGAAAACCATGACCACACTCAAGTGCGTCATGAATTCATGAAACAACCCCCCCCCCTGGTTGAAATTGCTCTCCCCGCTGATGAACACCAATCTTCTATACTTTTCTGCATTCCATTTGAGGTTTCCTTCATGGATCCTCCTGACTACCAGCTACCAGCTACTTCACTAATGACGTAGCAGATAATGATAATGACTGATATAGATAAGATTAACCCCTCTTATGTTGGGTTAGACTCTCCGTTCCCTTACAAGACTCTGACCTCATTTTGCCCCTCGAAACTTACCCTAAGTAACAACACGGCTATATACATTTTGGACGGGGGTGAAGAAGGGTGTGTGTGTGGGGGGGGGAAGGAGTCCGATAATTAATAATAATAACAAGGCACTTTGCTTTGTACGCAAGAGATGGGAGGAGGTATCAGGAGCTAAGTGCATTGGGAACCCTCTGCTGATGACTGCACACAGACGAGAGGCCGCATCTTTCAAGCGGGCAGACAGGGCCCAGCAGCTACAAGGGCTGTAATTACAAGGGGGAAAACCGCCACAGAAATCCTATCAGATGAAACTAGCGTCTCGGTCAAACTGGCGCCACGATCCGAGGCCCGTTTCTCTTCATTTTAGAAAAATACTCAACCGTCATTTCCATCGTCATATTGTTCGTCGTGATGATGCCAGTGGTCCGGGTAGCTGGCTGATTGCGTTTCATACCCTGACTCATAAGGTTTCTACCTTCCCACCTCCAAGTATATTGAATCAGTAAGATGTTATGCCTTAAAGAAACTTACAGTCGATACTAGTTTTGGATTCCTCACAGCTGTGACACCGTGTACCCTTGTATAATTTCACAGATGTGTCAGCAGAAAGAATTGCTTCAATCTTCAACGTAACCATTAAGAATAAGTTTGCAGACACCATACTGCATGGCGTCAGATCCCAGAAAATCCTTGGAAACAATTGTCTCCAAACTAACTGAAGTTCTCAGTACACCTGCAATAAGGCAGCAGTGCTAGATTCTGCATATAGAGCTCCCGCTATTTTTCCTTTTATTTTTTGCCAGTCATAAGATGCGTATAATTTGATTTAATCATTTGTATTGTTATTTCAAGCTGCAAGTACCTCTTCAAATATTTATGTATAAAATACAGTTCGTACCTCACAGGAAACACATTACGTCTCCGCTACAAAGCCCAACCGGTTAATGCTGTTTAGGGAAATAATCGCTGTTTATTGTGAGAACCATACAGAACACATAAATACACTTTGTGGGCAGAATGCAGAGTTCAGTCCGTACCCCACAGGAAACACATTACGTCTCCGCTACAAAGCCCAACCGGTTAATGCTGTTTAGGGAAATAATCGCTGTTTATTATGAGAACCATACAGACACATAAATACACTGTGTGCACAGAATGCATAGTTTCTTTATTCTTAACCAGAGCTGCCCTAGCTTCTAGCTCAGTTGGTATAGTGACTAGGCTATGAGCTGTACGTCCCAGAAGTCGGGGTCCTATTACCAATATGGCCAAGACTTTTATCTTCTCTATAGCTTCCAGACCGACTATGTGGCCCACCCAGCCTTCTAGAAAAGTAAGGAGGGGCTGTTTCCCCGGTATTAAAATGGCCAGAATGAGAATCTCACCACTCAACCTACATAGATTGTGGAGGTCAAGAACGGTGGTACTGTACCTCTATTCCCGGGTACAACTTCATGGCGTGACGCTTAATTAATTAAGTCCATGGATAATTTTACTAGCTTGCTACACCTCGAAGTACTGTTCCATATACAAGTCAAAATTTTTGCCTGCAGTGAAAGGAAGTTCTTATACACCTGAACATTGACACTGAGTAAAATATTATTTTCACAGCCTCATGTCTCTCCTAATCCACCTTCAGATCCCGTCAGAGGGATGCGCGCATGCGTTCTTCAACTTGAAAGAATCTGAGTTCAAGATTTTAATGTAAATGTTATCTCCTTCCTACGTTTTCTTGCTTGTGCTAGTCGCTAGAAATATCCGCTATCCAAACGCAATTATGAGGCGGCATTCATCATGACGAAGGCCTACAATTACACGAATGAGTCCCGCCTCCACGCTTTGTATCACCACTAAATCCCCACACACCTGGATCATAACTCTTCTTCGGCGAATAGCTTCGCTGTTCCTTCGTGGTACCTAACCAATTTTCATTATTTTAAGCTAACGTCATGCCCAATTAGAAGCTGTTATTATCCTATCCATACGTTCACCCCATTTTTGTATATTTTCTTTTAATAACAATGGGAAAATAATTAATTCTGCACTAAGACAGTTGCCCCAGTGGTAATGATTGGTGAGTTGCATCGGAGAGGTGATCGGTTCCTATCTTGGCCAGGACTAAGACTAAATTGACCAAGGTTTCCCATGGTTTTTCCCAATCCCCTTAGGCAAATACCGGGATGGTATCCAAATTATGCAACCACCGTTTCCTTCCAAATATCTCCAGTTCACCAATCACCCTAATACTCGACATTATACAGTCTAGACTCTGATAAGGTAAAATTTTCCTTCTGTTTAACCAATTAAACACAACACCATACAGACGTAAGGGAGATTGGATTCATAGATCCTCGTATTTTTTACCTCGGCACTACTTGGAGATGAGTGATCAGCTTCAGACTCCGGCTGCTTTGTACTGGATAGGAGGCTGAGTTGGCGCCCGAGGAGAAGAGAAAAAGCTTGCCCCTACCGATAAACAGAAACCGATACATAGGCCGTCCATCCCGTAGCCAGTGACTATTCCGACTGATGGCGCTGTAAAATGTGCCGCCAAAAGCATATAAATACATTGTGCATAAAACTATTTTACTTTTTTTAATAGAGAAATTTACATGTTGCTCTACTACTTTCACTGTAAGAACATATTTTATATTATAGGTGAAGCTATCCTTGTAAGAGGCAGTGGAGGACCATTTGGTTGTGAGATGTCGAGGCTCCCACATTATCTAGACAATCGGCTCACAGTAGACGATGAGGTTGTCGGCATTACGCGCCGGCTGCCCTTTAACTCCAGGAAGATTCCTGGTACTCATTCCTGTCGGAGGCTGAGTCGACCCCAGGGTCATAGTGCGGCTGGAAGGATTAGGTCAACTGAAAAAATTCAGTGACCGTATCGGGAATTGAACCGACGACCTTCCGGCTTGTAGTATAGTGGCTAAGCCAAATACATTACCCCGTGCCCCCATCTGGTACAAAAGTCACCGCTATATTTTTAAGGGTTAGAATGAAACTGTTGAGTTCATCTTCAAGTTAGGTGAAAGGTATTTCTGCACATTCCTCTCTGCGTGAGGGACATAACAAAGGTTACGCATCTCTTGTCTGTCTGAGCCCACTCTGCAGGACCGGTTGACAGGTTGTGACACTTTGGCACGAAATCAAGCAGCAGAAACAATGGAGAGACCGGTTCACGTAACAGTACCACGGTTTATAATTATTAGTCTCGTAGCACCGTGCTGCCCGCAGAGGGCGTTCCGGGGCCACACCCGAGCCAAGCAACCCCCCACCCCCCTGCAGGGTTGCCCACAGCATTCGTGCTTCATTTGTCGCTCGCTTTTCATTACAAATGAAACGTTTATCAAAGGCAAACGAAAAGAATGAACATACAGTGAATTCAGACTGCATACTAAACAATTTGTAATCGCACTGCTAAGTACGTATATATACCGCCTTCTACAAGTCTCTTAACCACACCACCGGCCTATATTTCCGGTTTGGCTTTGTAACGGAGAGGTAGTGTGTTTCCTGTGAGGTACGAACTAAACTTTGCATTCTACATTATGTGTTCCGTATGGTTCTCATAGTAAACAGCGATTATTTCCCTAAACAGCATTAACCGTTTGGGTTTTGTAGCGGAGACGTAATGTGTTTCCTGTGAGGTACGGACTGAACTCTGCATTCTGCCCACACAGTGTATTTATGTGTTCCGTATGGTTCTCACAATAAACAACGATTATTTCCCTAAACAGCATTAACCGGTTGGGCTTTGTAGCGGAGACGTAATGTGTTTCCTGTGAGGTACGGACTGAACTCTGCATTCTGCCCACACAGTGTATTTATGTGTTCCGTATGGTTCTCACAATAAACAACGATTATTTCCCTAAACAGCATTAACCGTTTGGGCTTTGTAGTAGAGACGTAATGTGTTTCCTGTGAGGTACGGACCGAATTACATAGATGTATTCCAGACTTGAAACAAAAATTCGCCTCTTTTGACTGGCAAAAAGATGGGGAAGCTAATCATGATTGACATAATACCGATACCTCGTCGCAATTTTACTGAGAGTTGCAAAGAGATAAGGTAAGGTAAAGCTATACCTGTAACAGGGCATGGAAACCCATATGGTTGTGAGACGTCAATTAAGGAATCCAATGATCTCATCGGAAATCGAAACTGCGACCTCCCGGCTTGAGGCGTAGTTCCTCAACCGACTAAGCTACCGCGTACTCTGTATAGTTGCAGCTAGACTGGAGACAACTCCCGCTGTATGCAAGTCTCCTAGGACTTAGGAACGCCGAACACCTGTGCCCGTAACTAGCAGTCGGCTTCGTAACTCTGGCTGTACTGCGTTCTGTCATAATTTTCCTGAGCCTTCCGAAGCAAACGCAGGGACAGTAGGACCCAGCACGCGGTCCCGACAGAACCCTCCTTCCTCTCTGAACTGGGAACGTACGTCACCCCTGAGTTAGCGTTGGCCACCCTGCCGGATGTATGCGAGAAGTCTACAGGTGTGTTTCTGGTACATTTGGCACAACGCCACCAAGTTAATTGTTCCTTAAATATTGCTTAGCAGGCGACAACATGCTCAGTTTGTTTTTGGGCCGACCACCATGGATATATCTATGAGTACTTACTTATAGATGTTTATTCATTAACTTGTTAATGTAAAAGTTATCCTTCTGGTTATCTAGCTTTAACGGGGCAGTCGATGTATAGATCCACATACTCTTAGCTTCGGCACTAGTTGGAGGTAGTGATCAGCTTCACGTCCCGGCCTCTTTCCCCCCGGGGAATGAGCGTCAGGCACCCATTGGATAGGAGGCTGTGTGGGCCACAGAACCTATCTGGATGTTGTGGGGAAGAGAAGAATCTCTTGTCTCTGCCAGGAATCGAACTCCGATCCCTTGGTTTTCCAGCCCGTAGCCTGTCGCCACATCCACCGAATTATTGTTTATAAACCTCTGTACTTCTATCTATAAGTTAATAATTATTTCATTTATTAATATTTTATTTTCTTATTAATCCGTTCATTTATATTGCATTCGTCTACTTCTGCACTCATTTATTCACATTTGTTAGGATGTATTCGTCCTTTATATTACCTATAATTTATGTGCTTCCTTCCTCTTTTTATTTATTCTTCCATGTATTTATTTATTACTTTATCCATTCACAGTTTGTTTGTTTGTCTAGATCCGGTAGTTTCACCCATTGCATTGACTGCGCTACGGTTTAGAAAAATCGTGGGGTACTGGAGTTCGCTTCCCGGCGGAAATATTAATTTCTTTTTTCCACAGTGTTCACACCGGCTGTGGGGCCCACCAGGGTTCCTACGTACTCTTTACCGGAGTGGGGCTCTTTCCCAGGTGTTAATGTGGCCCGAGCGAGATGCTGAACATTCATCTCCATGTATTACCGGGGTTAAGAAAGACCGGATTTATACCTCCACAATGACGCCATGGCTCATATTGGACCGCAGTGTTAATTTACTAATTTATTCTTAGTCCATTTAACTACACTGTCAGTAAGTGGCACTATATTTTACAGCGTCAAATAAATAGATAATTTTTAATAATAAATTGGAGATCGTGCAGAAGGAAACGCTCGTAATCTATTTTAAAATGGGCCTACTATATCGGAACTTGTCTGCAGGAACTGAGGTAAATCACGAAAAACCTCGGTGAGGGCAGTCGGTGTCTCTACCGAGACTGGAACGCGGTACCAAGGGAAAACAAAACAAGGGTGCCCACCCTTCAGACCTAAGTCCCATTTACATAAGGCTACAGGTTACTCAGTTGGCATGCAATAGGCCCAGTGTAATTGCTGCCTTAACAGTTCACAAGGCGATATGGGTTGAACATGTAGCAAGCACTGCGGAGTCGAATCTAAGTATCATATCTCATTACAAAAATCTCAACGTAAGAGACAACTTAGGGGAAATGACATTTAATGTAGAGATAGTGTTAAAATGGATCCTAATTAATTTGTGAAAATGTGGGCTGATCCAACTAGCTCAGGATATGGGCCACTGGTTGGATGTTGTGGATGCAGTTCTCACAGCGGTTACCCTGCACAATACAGCCTCGTGGGATGTGACGCCGTGTAGTCTCTCATTAATTCACTGCTGCGGAACATAATGCTTCCATCTTCAGGATCAAATATATTTAACATGTAGCAAAATGAGTTGAAATGAGGCGCTTCTATCAGACTACACGGCGTCACATCCCACAAACTTATACTCTGAATATTCCTTTCATGGTTTTATGCACAGTGGCGACTCCGAGCTGTACTGTGCTTTGTTTGGACAGCCTTGAGCGCTGTGTCGGGGGCAGGATGCCGCCGCACACAGCATCAACCCCCGGATCAGTACTCTATAACCTGGATTATGCAGTTGTCACGTTTTGGGTTCCCGCCCCGACAGTCCAATTAACAAGTTGACATGGATTTCACGTCACGAGGGCTCATCGGACACGAACACGGGTGCACCTTGTTTATGACGTCACTCGCATCTCCCTTCATGTGAATGACACGTGATACAATCTGCGTTTAACCCTTCAAGTCAGTGTATGGCCATCGCTCTGCAAGCCCTACGCGGTTCCCAGGCGAACTACACATATGTGTCTATTGCGTATTATTCTGACAATAAATAGCGGCTATGCATATTTTTTCGTATTCAGAACACAGCGTTTGTTATGAGGTGAAGCTGGATATTTAAATATTGTCACGTGAAGGAAAGACTCTTGATGGGGTTTTGGGTTGCATATTGGATATATTGGCCACTTGAACACACGACTCGCCACTAGACTTGATTATAGTGCCACCGCTATTTTCCAAATGTTACTACTCATTATATCCTGCAGTGTCTTCACTAGTAGTTACCTGGTAACGGCTTCTAACAATGACTATTCCTCTGCTTCCGAGTTCAAGTCCTCTCTGAATGGCGGCTTCTTTCCGACTGCCTTCCTTCCTCACAACTGACTCGCGGCCGTTTCACACGAACCTCCCAGTCTTCTGCTCACCGCCTGACTTTCAACTAACTATCCTTCAAAGTCACTCGGTCAGTAAGTCTTGGTGACTGGCCCCATTGACTAGATATTTATTATTGCTTGACAGTTGCGGTCTTGTTTTTGTGGGACGTCCTCTCTGACGATAGGGCGGATCTGTTATTTATATGTGCTGCTGGCTCTTACAAGTGCAGTCCTTCTGGGGTCCGAGTCCCATAGGACTCGCAATCACATTTCACTGCCTCAGGTTTGAGACTTATATTTTCATCGCCTCCTACGTCCCGCAGGGTCACGGTGGAGATATTCGGCTCCACCTCAACACGGGTGACTATTGTCCTCCTTAAAACCCTTTACCCGGACCGAGTAGAAAACACCGTCTATAATTCCTCTATTATTTCACTTTTACCCACTACCTTGGAAAAATATTTACCGAAATGTTCCCTAGCAGCAGTCTATTCCTTATTGTTGAAATCTGTTGCCTAGCAGCAAATATTGTTTCGTCGATTGCTTTACGGTCACTGCCTAGAAACGGGCCTATACACCACAATATAATTTCGATGAATTATCTTTTTTCTTCAATCTGTTGTCTAGAGAGTAAAGAGGAAAATTTAAAGATTTAGAACCCATATATTTCCATCAAATAATCTTTTAAAGCACAGTGGTTGTGTAAAACTTACTTTAATTCTAAGACACTCACAGATTGTATCCATGTGTTCCGTATGGTTCCCACAATAGAGAGAAGTTACACCCCTAAACAGTATTAACCGGTTGGGCTTTGTAGTGGGGATGTAATGTGTTCCCTGTGAGGTACGAACTGAACTCTGAATTCTGCCCACACAGTGTATTTATGTGTTCCGTATGGTTCTCACAGTAAACAGCGATTATTTCCCTAAACAGCATTAAACGGTTGGGCTTCGTAGCGAAGACGTAATGAGTTTCCTGTGATGTAGGATCTGAATGTTAAGGGTTAGTAAAATGTTTCAGGGTCCCACATTCTGCTGTTTGCCTGACTTCTGGCTAGAGGTCAGTGTGTCCCGAAGGTTCTGCTACCGACCACATAGAGAGAGATTTTCTTGCTATTTCCTCTGTCTTAAAGCACATGCTTGCTACTACGTGCTTGTCATATTGCCGTCTGAAATTGAATTCATTGAAATTGAGTTCGTAATAAAATACACTTTCCAACGTTTTACCATCTCTCAAACATGACTTTACCAAAAGGACGAGCGGGCAGTACCTGGAAGACTTCAGATTTAGGAAAATTTTAAATTTCCCCCTGTAAATTGTGGTGCCCCTTCCTCCTCTCCCTCCCTTCCTTATACACTCTCATCCCTCTCTCTGTTTTCATGCTTCAAAATGTAAACGGTTATATCGCCCCAGTCCTGATAACAATGCAACCCGATAGCACAGAACCTATGGCTCCCAGCTGACGCTTGCAATGACTCTGCCAGAAGTTCCCTTTCTGTCCGCACCACGGCGTTGTAATCAGCTGTGCTCCTTACCTGGACTCAATGGAAAGCTTCTCACCTTCAGCCTATAGCCCAGAAAGGATTTTGTCTTGGAGATTACTTCACGACGCCATCAGCGTCTAAAGTACATAGCGTCGAATGGTAGGATGACAAGAGAGTGGTGAATTAAAAAAAAATTGAAGGAAGTTGTTTTTGCCTAATCGAGCCAATATCCCAGTATTTGTCTGGAAACACTGAGGAAAACAACAGCTGGTGTCTCAGCCGAGGTTCGAATCCGTCACGTCCAAGATAGAAGTCTTAGAATCATACAGCTACAGCAGTGTGCTCGGTGGTTTCGAGTAGTACAGGGTTGCTCAAAAGTCTTGGATGGTACGAGGGAGAGTCAATAAATAGGCCACAAACACATATAAAACGTAAAATATGTGATATTCGAAACTAAAAAGAAAAACTTTATTTCCCGACATATACTCCACCATCATGGATACATTTGCCCCATCGCTTTATCAATGCGTCGAAACCCGCAGCATAGAAGTCTTTTGATTGTTCTCTCGGCCATTTCCCCACTTGGTCGGGCATCATCTGCGACTTTCAAAGCACATGAGAGAATTTCTAGGCCCAGTTTTGAACCGCCTTACGCGACAGACATTTTCCACTGCAGACAGAAAATATTTCTTTAAGAATATACTTTGCACCTAGTCCTTTTACCCATAAAGAAGCATAGCAGAACGCTGCTCTTTGGTAGTATAATCCTCAACACGTTTGCCAATTTGACTACTAAATCCAGCCTTTGAACTTTCGCATGCTCGTCTCCAGCCTAGACAGTCATTAAGCTGGACGGTGCTGCTACCTAGTGACACATAGAAAACCTATTGCGTCCATTATAGCTGTTTTACTTCCATTTGTGACATATTTACTGATCGCTGATAAGCTGAAGGGCAATACAACAGCAGAACATACACGTTTCAATTTTGAAAAGAGTTCAACTTGTTTCCTTAAGCTGGTTCAAGAAGTTCACTGAGGAGCATGGAGAAAGCTTGAAATAGTCATTAGTGTACAGAGTGTATAGTGTACAAGTATATGTTAAAGGCTTGGCAAACATTCTGCATTTTAGGAAATATAGAGCCTACAAAATTTTGGGAAGTATCCGGATTTATTGGGTGGGAGAGGTCATCAAGATTAAGGAAAATTTCGGATTAATTATGCTAAAGTTAGCCCTGAAAGGCAAAAAAAGTCTTAGAAAACAAATAAATAAAAAATTTCATAATACAGGTATTGTTAAAAAAATAAATAAATAATCACTGCAGCAATTCTTTCCTGTCTATTCCAGGGTCTCCTTCATCCAGCTCAAGCTAATCTTGGATATTTTCTTGCGTGGTTTCAATATCTCCAGGTGCCCTCAACACAGCCTGAAAGTTCCATTGCTTCTAAATGCCATGTGTACTCAACTCTGAAGAGAATTTTTCACTTTTCATATTTCGCTCCTGATTACCCGACATCCAGATTAATTGTAACCGGTTTAGCGAGGGTTTGCTGTCTATTCTGTAGTTATCTTTCCAACTTTTCGCTGCAATAAACATTTCGCTAGTAACGCTAGTAATGTGAGCAGAAACACACGTAAAGCATCGGTTACTCTTATCAAAATTGAAACACAAATATAAATACTTCTACAGATTCTAGTAAAACTCTCCTATATCAAAATTCATGAATGTCCGCTCTGTAATTCTCATGTTGATGCATAAAATTGGCATGGTCGCAGTTTAATAAACACATTAAAAATCTTTTCTTTGCAAAATTTCCTTACATTTTCAGCCTATACAACTAAGACATAATTACTCTAATCAAACAGTCCATTGGACATGAAGGGTAACGGCCTCTAGGATGTGACGTCGTGCAGTCCTGTACAGTTCACCCGACGTTTCGCTGAAAGATACTGATTTCATCATCATGGTTGAAGAGTAAGAGATGAAAGAAACTACCAAGAAAGACGCGAAAATGTTTTCCTTGGCTTATTTTTCAATCCTGAAGATGGAAACAATATGGTCCTCCAATATTTCGGTGAATTTTTACCGGCCTATATGACGCTACGCTATAGAAGTCTTAGAACCTGAAATCCAGTATTTGACTTCAGCTTTCAAGAAATCTGCAATTTTGTACTCCCAGATGGTATAAAAGTTGAAAGAAAGTTGAGCAGCCTGTTGTCAGGTCCTCCTGTAAACCTGACTTTAAGCCGTACTCTCACCTCCCCTCAATTTTGTATCAAAGATAATATTAAAATGGATCTTAAAACAGTGGGGTGGAAGGGTATGGGCAGAATTCAGCTGTCTCAGGACATGGAGCAGTGGCAGACTCTTGTGAGATATTAGCAACTAACAGCTCCTCAATGACTCAGCTGCATGGAGCTGGTTCAACATCGAGTAATTAATAATTCCTATTCCGAAGGTTCTGAGATCAATTCTGGGAGTAGACACTCATCCTAAATGAGGATTTTTTTTTTGCGGATTTTGTCATTATGACCAGTCACATAGTATATTGCTGACACGATTTTAGTGACTATAGACGTGGTTTGGATTGGTAACCGTCACTACACTTCAGAGTACACTGTTACACACACATACTATTGCCCACAGTCAAGTCTTCAAAAGCCGTTGCTTGGCAGCAGCTCCCAACGTTGGACGTTCCCTTTTCCTCTGGGTTCCCGAATTGTCCTCGGCCTCAGCTACCAGGTTCTCAAAGCAACAGCTCACAAAGACTGGAACATCCGTTCTAACTCACTAACATCTAGGCACGGACGGCACAGAAAACACCGTTAATCTGTATTTGTTTCAGAGCCGCTGCGTAGTAAAGGCGGTTGTACAATTTTTTATTACTCGGTTGTTGCCTAGCAACGGAACCACATGCCACAGTACCTTAAATTCAGTCATGATGGGTTTCTTCTATCGCCTTTCCAATTCATTATTCAGTAGAATACCCTGTGGTTCGACGTCATCTGCCTGCAGATTGAGACACTAATAGCATCGTTACATAAGCCAGGAAGAAACAAAATTCTCATAAGGGACAGGCGGTTGGGTAAATAAGCATAAATAAATGAGCTCGCTTTGAAAGCTATGCAGTTCCGAAATTTGTGTCTCCTAACTTAATGCATTTGGTGACAGAAAAGTAAATCACTCCCAATTTATACTGAAAATGAAGACAACAAATTCCTTTGATACGTTAGAACCCATTTACCCGACTACACGGTGGCTATTCGAGAAGCCCTTACTCCTTCATTGCCCGCTGTAGCATTCTTAAATCTTAATAAAAACACAGCGTTTTACGAAGATTGGACCCATTGCTCTCTGGACAATGATACCGTGTAGTCTGATAGATGGACCTAGTTCCGAATGTTTCAGGGTAACTTACTGCTTCTATTTTCAGGGTAACTATCGAACAACACGGTCCAAAATCTCGACCCATTATAATGTTTTCCTAAAATTTTCCTTAAATATAACATACAATTATCGTTAAAGAGAAACTGTAGAAAAAAATCTGATCCAATACTGCAAGAGTAATTAAAACGCACCGATGTTCAGTCACAACAAAACAAAAGCATAAACCTATAGAGAATTTATCGTTGGGGTTGGTTAGTGTGTCGGGTCTTCACAGGATGGCTCTGACAGCACTCGATGGCAGACAGCAACAAAAAAACTGAACCTCACAAGGGAACCGTTTGAGGGGAATGGTCGATAGGGGGCGTATCCCCAACATTAACCTGGGTGCACCTCTATTGGCTGCAGGAGGGCCTTTCCACGCCTCCAACAATTAGATTGAGGTGGGGTAAGTTTGTGGTAGTGGGAGGGACTTCCCGTTTAGCGGCGCGCACGAGTGGCGACGCGCAGACCAGTACGTGACGTGAAGCCGAGTTCGGCAGTCGCTGTGTCTCATGCGTGTTACTCCCATCTGCACAATTGTTGGTGTTGCTTGTGTTGTTTGTTGCGATAGAGCAAGGGAAATGGGACTTCCCTAAACTGATACCAACCCAACAAATGTGTGACAAATATTATTTATCTTCTTTATTTCGTATCGTAAACTATATTACTTGAATGTGGGTTGTTATTGAGACATAAGTGTTTGGTTGGGTAATTTATTTGAACAGTTTTAACAAAAAACGACGCCGAGAGCAACAACAGCAACGAAGACGCCGGCGTCGAGATGCTAACTGATGTGACCCCTGTCGGTAGAGTGGCTGGTCAACTATACACAGGGCAGAACGTAAGTTGTACCATCTAAAGTAATAGTCTGATTAGGGGACAGTCCGTGGTGCCCTCAGGTAAGTTCCAATGGCTATCTAGCCTCTGAGGGCGTCCAAATCTCTGGCCATTGAACTTAATGGTCAGGTCGCGTAGCAACGCGTTCTGTTGAGCAGCTGTTGCTTATCATATAAACGTTTACTCTGGTTCAGATATGTCAGAATTAACCAATTAAACACTGAATTTCCTCATATTTTTATATAAGAAACCAGTTCTTACCTCACAGGAAATATATCACATCTCCGCCACAAAGTCTAACCGGTTAATTCTGTTTAGTTAAATAATAGCTGTTTATTGTGAGAACCATATGGAACACATAAATACACTCTGGGCAGAATGCAGAGTTCAGTCCGTACCTCACAGGAAACACATTACATCTCCGCTACAAAGCCCAACCGGTTAATGCTGTTTAGGGAAATAATCGCTGTTTACTGTGAGCACCATACGGGACATACAAATACGCTGTGTGGGCACAATGCAGAGTTCAGTCCGTACCTCACAGGAAACACATTACATCTCCGCTACAAAGCCCAACCGGTTAATGCTGTTTAGGGAAATAATCGCTGTTTACTGTGAGCACCATACGGGACATACAAATACGCTGTGTGGGCACAATGCAGAGTTCAGTCCGTACCTCACAGGAAACACATTACATCTCCGCTACAAAGCCCAACCGGTTAATGCTGTTTAGGGAAATAATCGCTGTTTACTGTGAGCACCATACGGGACATACAAATACGCTGTGTGGGCACAATGCAGAGTTCAGTCCGTACCTCACAGGAAACACATTACGTCTCCGCTACAAAGCTTAACCGGTTAACGCTGTTTATTATGAGACTAATAAGGAACACACAAATACATTGTCTGAGCAGAATGCAGAGATTTTTGTGCTAAAACAGGAGGTACATAGAGTAACCAGAGTGCTTTAGGACGTTAAGCGTGCTTTATAATTCCGGATAATTGCATCTATGTGTCTTTAGGCATGGTAACGGGAGGCCTGATTACAGTTTCTTAACGCAGTAGGCTTATAGGTTCATAACCTGTTTCATTTCGGTAACATATTTAAGAATCAATTTTAAAATATTTGTATTTGAATGTCCTGATTATATATAATATACGTGTATACATATAGAGAATAGAGATTAACCACGAATATCCCCTCCATATAGCAGACATCTCCATTGTCTTGTTTTTATTAAAGAAATATAAATTTTAGAAAGTTGGCCCTGCTTCCATCATCAGGTAATATTATAAATACATAATTTTATGAAGTAGGTGGAACTAATCCGAAAAGGTCGAATCTATGCATTTCGAAATGACTGGCATTTATATCAAATCAATAACGCGTTTCTTTCATTTGTGTCGTGAATGTGTCGATTAGAGAGATTGCAGAAACATAGTCACTCAGTCACGCAGCATGAAACTGGAGCAAACATTTTTCTTATGCAGGTAGAAAATTTCGTTGCTTCGTCAAATTATCCGACGAGAAGTAGCTACGAAACGTATTTCGCGTTGAAATATTTCTGTCACAGCTCATGCACGAGAACTGGGGTTAAGTTCCATACAATTTCTTACAGGATTTGTTGTGGGCTTAACGGCAACACAGCAAGTTTTCCTTCAGTTTTCCTTAGCTAATCACCAATCTATCATTGTCCCACACTCATTTGTCGTCTCAGAAGGTATGCAGGCAGCACGTTATCATATCCTTAGTCTGCAAGTTTGGGGGCTTCACCTCTGACCCGGTACTTTGCCGGTTACAGACTAACTATATTTTGCCCCAAGACGTTTTCAAAGTTAACCAATTAAACTTTTAAATTGTAAGCATGGAATTTCAACTCAGGCTTCAAATGTGAGCATAAACAAATCGACATGACTACGTAACAGAGGTCACTTCGCTTCAGAGATAAGTTCCTCCAGCGATTATAAAACTGTTCAGAGATGCTATAGATATGCTACTGACAGCGTTCTCTCAGTTTATGCCCTCTGATTTAGCCAACTTTATCTGCCTAATTGAATTAAATTAACTTCTCAAGAATGGGCGATGTGTAAAAGTCATTCAGTAAGAAAAAAAAATTCCCTGAAGACGTCCGAGGAAATATTATACTTTGTAAGGTCTTAATCGGCATTTGTTTTATATACAAAACTCGTACAGAAACATTTGCTTTGTTAGAAAATTAGCCAAGGCTCTTTTGTTAGTATCAATAGTTTTTCTGAAGGATTGCTCATTTCTAGTCCCCTTATAAGGGCAAAGGCACAAAAACCCATTTGTAAAACCTATTCTTTCTTGTAAAGGGAGGCCTCTCTTGAAAAGCTACTTTGGTTTAGGGGCTACTTTAATCTGGCGGAAAGTTTTTTTAACCTCTCGTCAGTCCATCAGCTCTTAACGTGGAGTGCCCTCGATGGGGAGGAGGCCCCACGCTGGGCCCACATTGTCACGCGGACAGAACTGCAGCAGAAAGCCTTGTTCACGCTTGTCGGATTAGGAAACTATTATAGTCTTCATAGGACCGGTTCAGCGCTCTGCCCCGTGTTTGAGCAAGGGATTTACTCCCTACAGAGGTTTGTGTTTACTAAGGACCTCTTACCCTGTACGTGGATTATACCGCCCCATCCTCTTTCGTGTCGCTACAGCGCTACAAGCCATTTCACTTGGTCCGAGTGCTGGCCTATATACACACTCCACACGGCTTGTTACATGCCGATTACGTGGTCTTAGTTTATAAGCACTATACACAGCGATTTGTTGGTTTATGGCGACCGTCAAAAAGAAAACAGCTGTTTGATAAAGTGGTCATCAGGGGTTGTGAGATCTGTATTTTATTTACCTGCTTGTATAATAACACCTGTTGAGAATTCAACGTCAAATTCCCTCTGATTTCTTCCGTATTCTTCTCCAGTCCTACATGTTACCGAATGATGCGTCGAGGCCTACGTTTTAACGCCATATCCCGCGAATAACTCAAATATATAGTCCATAGCATAATTTTTCTTTTATTAAACAAATACACAACTGATATTCTCTATTACATGCAACACTCCTTTAAATGTAAAAGTAAAGTTGTCCCTGTGCTTAACTAATTACGCACTACGCCATGAAAGCGTATGGGGGAATGGATGTATAGATCCACATTTTCTTGACCTCGGCACTAGCTTGAGGTGAGTGGTCAGCTTCACGCCCCTGCCGCTTTACCTCCGGTACCCTTTGGATAGGAGCTTGGGTGGACTCCACAGCCGGTCTGGACTACGTGGAGAGGAAAGAAAATTCTTGACCCCACCGGGACTCGAACTCCGACCCCTCGGTCATCCATCCCGTAACAGTCGGTATACCAACTACGCTATCTCGGCTCGTTTCCCTTCAATACGTATAAATCTTTCGCCTTTTACACTCCTTCAATCCTTTGTTTTAAAGTTACAGCATACAGTCAATGAGTCTTTTACACCTATTTAAAACCACGTTCTCCACTACATGTTTCGACCGTCATTGGTCATCATCAGTTGTTTTAAATTGTTCTGTGGAGGATACTATGCTTGCGTTTTGCGTTTCTAATATTCAATGTGTAGTTCCCGTCACAAATTCTTGTTTTTCGCCGTGTTGAGTGTTCCCTCCTGTCGCGTTGTGTGTTCAGACTACGAGTGTTTTCTATAATAATAAACTACACTTCACATATCCACATCAAAATATTATTATTGTACACATAATACACACGATACACTGAAATAAAAAGGTCTTGCTCCTTCTATGACTTACTACGTAATTTAAGGTCCATGCAAAATGTTAATGCTAGAAAAATTTCGTAATTTTAGATCTTTCGTCTCACCGTTGCATCGCTTGTTTATGTTATATACAAGGGTCATTAGCCTGTCGTCACTGTACCCAGCGATTTGTTGATTTGGGGCACATGACTTGGTGGCTCCTCCATATTACGTAATTCTGCGTCACGACGCACCCAGTTCATACGCACGTTGTCGTCAGATGCTGACGCAGGCAGTTTTTTGCCTAGCGGTGCCATTGCAAGGTAAATCAAGCATAATACTATCTTGACCGAAGTTAATTCCCATGGACGTTGTTTGAAGTACTATTCTGATTACTATAATAGTTTATATATATAGCGAATATAAACCCAGAAATATCCTGTACTCGTAGAACGTCAATTACTGGATACACGTTCTAATCTACGTGTATATATGACTCTACAGTTCTTTGTCGAACTTTTGTCGCTTTTTCAGTTTCTTGATCTTCCGCACATTGGATAGGGCTCCTTGGACGGGGGATCAGCAGTCGCGAAACCGCTACCTACACACAGAACAACACAAACACAGGATAAACATACACAGACGTCAATGCCTCGAGTGGTATTCGACCACACGATCCCAGTGTTTGAGCGAGCGAAGACAGTTCATGTCTTAGACCACGGGGCCACCGTGCTCGGCACTTGTTCTAAATCAGTTCATAATTACAACTTCCTTTTTTTTGACATGAACGCCGTATATTTCCAGCCGTACATTCTGCCCGTAATTATGGCTAACCCTGTAAGAACAAAGTTCAGAAAACGGGCTGAAGGAAAGCTGATGTATTTGTTCAGAAAATATAAGACTTTGAGTGCTGAATCAAAGCGCATGTTAAAATCGTGTCAAAAATACCTTCACGTGAGAGAGTGTGAGTGGGGTTTGTATTCGAGATTGGATTTATTGACACACAACTCGTGACTATACTTAACAGCCACATTTGTTCACACATTCTAACAGATCACTGTAACTATAGCACATATAGACTTTTCTGTCTTCTCTTCACAGACAGCCTCACTAGAGCTCAGCTGGTGTCCTCGTTAAATAGCCTCTTGGCACGGACCACGTAGGGAACACAGTTTCCCACAGTTCCTCTGTTGTTGCGCGTTAACTCATTGAAGTAGAAACATGTTTGTTTCGCGGTCGTTACCTAGTAACGTGTCTACTTGCTACAGTATATTTGTGAGTCCGTAGTCATCAGATAGTGACGTAGTTCATTATGTCATCAACAGAAATTTGCAAGCTTATGCTTTAATCACGCGATTCATAACAAAATCACAACACCAGAAGTCTCTTTCGACAAAACAAGTCTTCTCTTCCATTGGCTGCCTGTTCAAGTTGTTACGTAACAGACATAACTCTGACTATACTTAACGACGGTCTCGGTGACTGATACCAAATTGTCTCACATGACTGGATGACACTGAATAATGAATTCATAGGGACGTAGGAAGAATGGGGCAAGTACCGCTACCTCATCGGGGGGCACACGGTAGCACAGTTGGTTGAGTGAATATCCTACGAGCCGGAAGATTGCGGGTTTTATTCCCGATGAGGTCATTGGACTTTTCAATTTACCTAATCCATCCACCCGCACTATGGCTCTGAAGTCGACTCAGAAAAGAGTACCAGGAATCTTCCTGGGTGTACAGGGCGGCCGGCGCGTAAGACTGAAACCCTCACCGCCATCTGCGAGTCGATTTTCTAGACAAATGTGAGAGCTTCGATGTATCACAACCCTATGGGCCTCAACGGCCTGTTATAGGAAGAACGTTTATTATTATTATTATTATTATTACAAAAATTTATCTCTGTGCGTAACTAATTAAGCACTACGTCATGAAGGCGTATGGGGGGTGGATATAGAGATCCACATTTTCTTGACCTCGACATTAATTTGAGGTGAGTGGTCAGCTTCACACGTCGACCGCTTTATCCCTAGGGAAAGAGCCTCCAGTATCCATTGGATTAGGAGTTTGGGTGTGCGCCAGAGCCTGTCCGGATGACTTAAAGAAGAGAAATTCCTTAACACTACCGGGACTCGAACTGAGTCCTCAGTCGTCCAGCCCGTAGTCAGTCGCTATACCGACTACGTTACTTCGGGTCCAACTATTTTTATTATTATTAGCCATGTCAGGTGGGTCCTTTTTACCACGGCATGGCGCGTCCTCAGTTGCGGATGGAGGAGACGGCCTCCAGATGTGGAAGGAAGCTGCGAATATTTTGAATAAGCAGTCGCGGATAGCCGAAAAGAGGTGGACCTCCAGCTTGGAGGTTGTGCGTGGGGCTAACAACTCCTCGCTTTTTGCTTAATGTCACAAATGTTCTCGGACCTGGACGGGTTCTTTGGTCACGATCAGGATCAGAATAGTGACAAATGGAGGGCTGTTGTGAACACGGTGATGAACCTTCAGATTCCATAAAATACTGGGAAGTTTTTGAGTAGCTGCACAATTGGCGGTTTCTCAAGAAGGGCTCAGTTACGTGAAATTATCTTTATTATTATTATTATTATTATTATTATTATTATTATTTTCTTTGTGGGTCATGTGACGACGCCGTCGGCGTCTAGTCTGCATGCCTACAGTGCCGAATGCTATAATGGTAAGGACGTGGACGGACGCGGTCGCGGTCTCATCTATGTAGACCTGTTCCAGCTTGCCCCTGGAGGGAATGAGAAGTCATGATACTGGGTGTACCGGCCGAGATCCGAGACGAATACCTCCGGAATTCGAGTCCAGAGTGTAACGGCTACGCTAACCCGGTAACAGAAATTTATCACTTTCAGATTTAACGGAAGGAAGGGGTGAGAATACCGAATGAAGAATTTTCTCCCGATTTCATTGACGCCTTAAAGATTAAAAAAAAATTACCTTATTTATTTAGAAAACTGAGTAACACTCAGGGAGCCGGGACAACTCAGTCGGTATAGTGACTGGCTACGGGCCGGACGGTTGAAGTGCCGGAGTTCGAGTCCCGGTAGGATCAAAAATTTTCTTCACATGCTTCAGACCGTCTCTGAGGCCTACCTAGTCTCCTATTCAATGGGTACCGAGGGATTTTTCCACGGGGGTAAAGCGGCTGGGGCGTGAAGCTGACCACTCACCTCCAACTAGTGCAGAGGTCAAGAAAACATGGATTTATACCCACACTCCCCCTTACGTCTCCACGTCTTTACTGTGCAATGTGCATTCTGCAAATGGTTCTGTGTGGAGTTGTTGCATCCGCGGGTCCGTAAATGAATCCTGCCAGGTAGCACTGTCCTATGTAGAGGGAGTAAGTGACAGGTAGGTGCAGGGTTGTTTAGGCTGTCGGCAGAGACCCATGGAGTGCTTATTGGACTTGCCAAACAAAAGTTGCAACATGAATACGGTAGGACGCTGGTACGAATTTCTCACAGTTCTGAATAGGTAGACAACAGGTAGCAGAACGTTTCGTTTATCGACTGTTCCATTCACAGGTAACTCTGCGCAGGTACAAGTGCAAGAGTTTCACAAAGGCGCTTAGACTGAACTGGGGCAACACGGGGTCTGTACAGCTGTGGTCACATGTGTTCCTGCAATACCGACCACATTCACCCAATGTGGAATTTCGAGTGAAATTGACCGGACACAAATTTGTTCGCTTCAGCGGCCAACCTCAGGCCGTCTCTCATAGGCCTATGTAAACTAAGCTGGGAGGTAAGACGGCTCAGTCAGTATAGTGACGGGTTACGGGTTGGACGGGAGAGAAATATGGGTTCGATTTCCGGCAGATGCAAGCGACCTCACCAACTCCCATAGGCCCCTTTATAATACGTATCGGGAGGGCCTTTCCCCAGGGGTAAAGCGGCCAAAGCGTGAAGCACAACACTTAACCTCTATCTAGTGAAGAGGTTTATGAATGGATTGATATATACGTCCACTTCAACACACATCTTCCATCATTAGTAACAAGGTAAATACATCCTTCTAACAGGCCATGGAGGCCCATAGGGTTGTGAGACATCGAGACTCCCACATTATCTAGACAATCGGCTCACAGACGGCAGTAAGGTTGTCAGTCTTATGTGCCGGCCGCCTTTTACCCCCAAGAATATTCCTGGTACTCATTTCTGGTAGAGGCTGAGTCGACCCCATGGCCATAGTGCGGCTTGAAGGATTAGGTAAATTGAAAAATCAAATGACCTCATCGGGAATCGAACCCACGACCTTCCTGCTTGCAAGACAGTGTCCCAGGCAACTACGCTACCACAAGCCCCCTCTTCGATCATTGGCGCTTCATTGAATCCGGGCAAATTTTAACCCTTGATTTTCGCGTGATACAGTATAAGGCAGGCCATGTCAGAAGAACCCACCTCATGTAGCTGATACGTGAGATATGTGAAGAAAGCAGAATGTATGGGGACAAGAGAAATATATTCAATATGATTGACCTATTTACGCCTGCAGACACCTGAATTTTTTGTAATGTAGCTTAAACCTTAACTTTACGTAATTGTGTCATATCCGGCCCTGAGAGCTATCCCACAATGGAAGCAGGTAACTGACTTCGGTTTCTATATCTCTAACACTCGAACCTTATATCTGGGAGGTGCTGGGTTCGAATCTCGGCCAGGATACCATGTTGAGATTCTTCATTACGGCCCTACGTCCCAAGATAGCACCTCCATTACGACGTTGGTCGCTACAGGTAATTTCCAAATTATTATTCGCCTGTCAGCCTAACATTCAACGGTAGGCCCTATAGCTCTAAGCATACTTACCCCATTCAATTCTTTTATTTACATGCTTGCGAACAGCGAGTGGCATATAAAGGTGCGTCCACATTAGTCGTGCTCGTGCTCGTGATCGCCAGGCTTGTCCTCGTCGGGAGACTCATCTGGCTTTTACTTGTGCTCGTAAATCTTCGTCCACACTACTTCAGTTGCTCGCCAGGTTTCGGTGCGTGAGGATCCGTATATTTACTCGTAGTGTGTAAAGGCTGTAGTCGTATTTTAATTTATTGACTATAGTTTTTAAATTAAAAATTTAAAATTTGCTTGTCTCGTGACTTGTCATATCGTCCACATTACTCGCGAGCATAGCGAGTCACACGAGCACGAGTAATGTGGACGCGCCTTAGCAGGCGAGCACTGGAAGTGTACAAAACAAAAGCTAGACTAAGGCTGGAATTAAAGCTAGAACTAGACCAATATTTAATCCTATGCAATAGAATAATACAGGTAACATGATAATGACGTAACTCGGTAGGTTTAAGCAAAAAGAAATGTATCCTCGAGGGAGATGTTATGTTTATTCGAAACGTCCAGGAATTTGCAATGTTGATTGCAGCTGTGACGCGCCCTGTTGAATGGTTAAGCCTCGAAACATTACTGACTGACCGGGGCAATAATAGGCGGGAAATTTTTTGACCAGATTAACCAGTGTTAACTTCTCGAGACTGAGTGTCCCATAATGTTAGTTACTTCGTCAGTAAAATAGTTAACGGAATTTCGACTTGTAGAATCTTGCTGTCCTTCTGTCCTCTCAACATAAGTCTACGGGAGTTTACTCAGCTACCGCTGATGTATGCATGACCGAGGTACACGTTTACCACTATAAAATTCAACATTGTATTTAATATTTCTTATTTATTTCCTCCAGTTCTTCCTGCAATTAGCCCGAATGTTTTCCCCTGATATTATCGCCACACCCGTGACGTCTTCATGTATTCCATATGTGGAGACTTGCATCATCAGTCTGACAGCAAAATAGCACAAGACATATCACAACTTTATGCTAATTTCACTGGAGAACATGTGAAGAATACACGATATATTTCGTAATGAGGAGTAGAACACGGCTAGGGCTGCTGAACACACAGCCGTAAGCAATAGCAATAATAATAATAATAATAATAATAATAATAATAATAATAATAATAATAATAATAATAATAATAACAAACTCCGTGGCCTTTAGTCCGTAATCGAATTATACCATAATAAAAATAAATGTAAAGCTATCCTTTATCAGGCCGTGGAGGCCCATAAGTCTGTGAGACGTATAAGCTCCCACACTTTCTAGACAATCGGCCCACAGAAGACGCTGAGGTTGTCAGCCTTAAGCGCCGGCCCCCCTTACCCCCAGGAATATTTCCTGATACTCATTTCTGTTAGATGCTGAGTCGACAAGTTTATTTAATGATTTTGTCTGTGGGTATCTCAAGAATAATGAATTAGAAAGGATAGGCAAGGAAGCGGTCGTGGCCTAATTTGAGTTGCTGTCCCAGTATTATGGTGTGCCTGATACAAAGCACGTGAACGTCGATCAGGGCAGTCGTTGCGGCAGAGGTTACCGGACCCTCACGAATGCAAATCAGAATCGCTGCTGAGTAAGCCGCCCTTATCTCTCTCTGATCTGTATCAAAAAAATATTTAGCAGCCAAGCGGTTACAACATGTACCATCTGCTTTAACGTTAAGTAACTCTGCATTCTGCCCACACAGTGTATTTATGTGTTCCGTATGGTTCTCAAAATAAACAGCGATTATTTCCCTAAACAGCATTAACCGGTTGGGCTTTGTAGCGGAGACGTAATGTGTTTCCTGTGACGTACGAACTGAATATTTGTATATTGTTGACAAGAATTCCAGGCTCCAGATCTTCAGAACATTTATTAGAGTCTGCTTATTATTCAAAAATGAGCTTTTAAGGACCAGCAATAAACTAACACTCCATAAGGCACTGATAAGATCAGAAATGACTTATGCTTGTCAAGCCTGGGAATGAGCGGCAGACACCTACCCCTTAAAATTGCAGCGCCTAAAAAACAAGGTTCTTCGCCCCACTGAAAATCTTACAAGCCTCACACCGGTCTGCAATTTGCACATGGTTTATAATCTTCTGTATGTACGTATAAGATTATATAACAAAACTGTGCAGGCAACAAGCAGAAGTCACACAAAATCATGAGAATGAACACGTTCGCAATATAGGACACGGTTTAAACTTGGCGGTGGTCAAGCTTGTGGCCGTTCAAGTGACTTAGCTGCCGTTGTAGCATAAGATATGCACGATAGGCGTGATCCACTTTACAAAGCCTGGACTGACAGAGGACTTTTGTGTAGTGCAAAAGGAAGAATTTTCAATAACATGCTATGTGTGCGATACGTACACTTGAGGAAAGGCCAAACATACTCATAACAGACAAACCCATATTCTCGCAGAGAGGATGTTACATAAGGACTATTGCCACAAGGGTTCAGTTGCAAAATAATCTCTGGTCGTGATCTCAAGTGGCTTAGCGCCAAGACGAACTGATTGGCGGCAATCCGCCAGTCGTAAAGTAACTCTGACTCTTGACTCCAAAAGTTTTGGAATTTCTAGTCAGTATGACTTGCCTTCTGTATTGCGGAATAGCTTAAATATAATGAGCATACTTCGGCATTGTAGCCTCCTGTTGCTTAGGCTCCGGATGTGCCTGAAGATGGCAGTGCGCTGTGCAAGTAGTGTTAGTTCCTTGCGGAGGGTTTTTCTAAGTGCTGAGTAAATGAGTGAAATAGTGTACCGGTGTAACCCAAAGAAGGGCTCCCCCAACAACGAAATTAGAACAAGTTGGGCATCTGTCCCATTATCTGCATTAAAAATGTATTAAAATAAAAGTAAAGGTACAAAGTAAATATGTCAAGTAATAATACCAACAATTAAAATTATTTAAAATAAAAATAATTTTACTATTCCATAAAGAAAGAGACATTAGTGGGAATAGTTTGAAGTGACTTAAACTTAAGTCCATAAAAATGTTGTAGCTGCCTCCTTTAGAAAAGACAAAATCATGATGGTGTTAATGGGGGAGGTAAATCGGCTGGTAACGATGTACCAGAATACATGGCTTAACATCCCAGAAAATATTAGTCTTCACATACTTATTCTATGTTTCTCGTTTCTTTTTAATTTGAATAAATAAATTTGTAAATATTTGTGACGCTCTACATTCCACAGGAATAGAAAAGTCGATGGATCTTGACGCCGTGATTTCTCGTTTGTTGCGCCTTGGTCTCTCGGCGTTGAAGCGGGCGCCGTACCGGGGACTCAAGGCTCGACTGCCGCCAGAGACTTGCCGTGATCCGCCCTCCGTAAACAGAAGACGTACAACTCAACTGTGCCGCTCTTGTTTAACACCTGAATTCGGTTCAATAAATTTATGTTACCCCAGGCCGGTGCCCATACGTCTTCAGGAAATAGTTCTTAATTAAATACAAGCATAAATTTACCTTTATATCAACGGATTACAGGAAATGGGTTCGGTACTTCAGTTTTTCCAGTAACTACGCTACTCTTTGGACAATCATGCAACAGGGAAGCGTTTATTTAACGACGCTGCCACTAAGCAAGCAAGAGAGATCTGGCATGAAAATATGTACCGTTTTATGCGTTTAACTTGTGTAACACCAGCTGAGAATTCAACAGGAAGCCTCACCATTATCTACAGTACAAGCTTTCGTAATATTAACTTCCCCTGCTTTCTCCCGTATTTCTTTTCAGTCCTACATGTTACCGAATGAAGCATCGAGGCCGAAGATTAAAGCAATCTCTCATGAATAACATAAACAATAATGAACTGCCCTAATTTAGATAGTACATTACACTTCCTATATCCTAATAAATATTATATGAGTACTCACAGAATAGACACGACACACTCAAACGACTATTCACAGTTTCATTGTACGTACATGAAGCATGTTAACACTCGATAAGTCATTGCTATTGTAGCTCTGAATTACATAATAACAGATCGGTGTGACGCTTAAAAAACTTCTTTAACATATTGTAACATTGTAACATTGCGCAACACGTCACAATTTGGGAGACAGGACCATAACATTTTATGGTCCTGTCTCCCAGACAAGCTATAGCAGCATGAATTGAACGAGCATTAGATCCCTTGCTCCGTGCAAATTTAAAACAAACCTCGGCCTTCTAAGTCAATTCTAAGCTAGAGGGCTTTCAACCAGGATGTCGTCTGTAGGGGATACGAGAAGTCTCAAGGTAAACCCCAACAGGACAGCTATTAACATTCACCTGAATATTGGGGGCACGTGGTAGTGCAGTTGGTTGAGGCACCATGCTGCAAGCCGGGAAGTTGCGGTTTCAAATCCCGATGAGGTTATTGGGTTTTTCAATTGAACTAATTTTTACAGCAGCACTCAACTCAGCCTCTAACAGAAATGAGTACCAAGAATCTTCTTGGAAGTAAAGTGTGGCCGATTCGTAAAACTGGCTACCTTAGCGCCATCTGTGAGCCGATTGTCTAGATAATGTGAGAACCTCGACGTCTCACAACCCTATGGGCTTCCGTGACCTGTTACACGGGTAGCTTTACCTTGTCGCCTGAATACTTGAGAGGCCTATGTTCATTAAAACCAATTTTCGGGAATATGGGTTTGAAGTTACGGGACCCAATTCAAATGATACTTGGAACAAAACACGTTCTGAAATCACACTTGCAGGTAAGGCCAACCCGTGGCAGTGTGTGCAACACAGTGAGGCGGATCAGAGAACTGTACCCTCCCATTTTCGCCCAACAGTGTAGATAAGAACACTCCAATGCTCATATTATCCACGTCATAAAAATATAAAAGTGTCAATGCACACAATTAACTACCACCACTCCATGAAGGCGTGTGAGGGAATAGAAGTAGAGCCTCACTATTTTTAATCTCGACACTGGATGGAGGTGAGTGGCCATCTTCACGACTCGGCCGCTTTACCCACAGGGAAAGGGTCCCCGGTACCCTTTGGAAAGGAGACTGGGTGAACCTTGGAACAGGCGGGGACGTCGTGGAGAAGAGAAAAAAGAGTCCCACTGGGACTCGAACCTCGGCAGCCCGAGCCTTAACCCGTCGCTATACCGACTGAGCCATCCTGACTCCTACGCTGAATTATATTTATACGGTTAATGAATCGAACCCAAAGAAATAACACTCGTAAATATATAATTTTAGAACTTATGGCTTCGCGTGTTGTTTGTACATTGAGTAAGCAAATTACCTCACTTTAACGCGTTTTTATGAAATGTTTCAAGCTAATTTCCTCTTTTCCTCGCATCTGCTCAACTCTCGTACAGAACTGGAACCTTATTGTCCGAGGAGGGAATGGGTTAACGTGAAAGCGGTAAAACTCTCGACTCCTTCGAGATGTGGTCGTTTCGAATCTCAACTGGGAAACGGTTATCAATAGTTCTGTCGAGCTTTCACTCAGTCCCTCCCGGCAAGTCGCGGTATAGAACTTACTTTACTTCACTTCACAATTACTTCCTTTCAAATACTTACCAGTTAATCATTCGTCTATTATTCTGCCATTCAACACTAACTAACTAACTTGATGGGGCTAATCGCTTCTTAAAAGCCTCCAGTTTCGCAGCTATTCAAGAATCTCCTTGTATTTTATGGAACCCGTAGGCTCGTTACCGTGTTCACAAGAGCCCTCCAGCAGTACCTCTCCTGAACCAAATAAATCCAGTCCATACCACCTCATTGTATCTCTCTAACATCCGTTTTAATATTATCCTTCTAATATGTCTTGGTCATCCTAGTGGTCTCTTTCCTTCTGACTTCCCTACGAAAATCTTTTATGCATTCCTCTTCTCTCCCATGCGTGCTACACGCCATGCCTATCTCATCCTCCTTGACTTGATCATTCTAATTATACTTGGAGAAGAGTACGGGCTAGGAAGCTCCTCATTATGCAGTTTTATTGATATTCAACGAAGGCTTATGAAGTCTAATTATTGACAGCTCCCTAGATCTACCGATATACTGGTACCCATCTATCAAACTACACGGCGTCATACCCCAGAAGACCGTATCTTAAATGTAGTGTAGATGAGAGTTTCGTCTATGCTGTGTAGTCAGTTGTGCTGAACAGGACGTTGCGTTGCATAGGAACCAGGCGTAAACTGTTACCTCGCCCTAACACGGGCTCTGTATACCTGCAAATGCAGCTCACATTGTTAACGCCATTGTCCCTCATTCCTCTGTCTCAAAGAGCAACTACTGTCAGCGTTTCCAGAATTACTGGGACACTGGGCTTCGTCCATCGTCCTGTATTCTGAAAGCTGGGGAGCACAAAGGTGCGGAAACTGGACCTATTTCCTTTTTCGGGTAAGAGGGGGACATAGCTCTAGAGGTATTCACAAAGTGGATTCACAGATTCTCCATTTAATCCCATGCATTTGTTTCCATGCACTCGGTTTGTTGCCTAGGTTTCGTGCATAAAATTTTCCCAACTCTTTCTATCCTAGTTTCAGGCGTGTGCATGATTCATCAAAATTGTTATTGCATATTTTCCTGTTATCTCCCTTTAACAAAACCTGGTCACTGGCATTTATATATCTGTAGTTATAGTGATACGATCCACAACGTAATCCATGGAAACGATGTCTTCTACGAGGCACCTGCCGTGCCTATGTAACTATAACCACTCATAAAGCAAAGTCCCGTTTGGGCGTGGGGTCGAATACATCCACCGTAGCCCTGCGAGTTGTAAGAGGTGACGAAAAGGGAACACAGTGCATGGAGACATAACTGGACCACCTTGTTCCTGGGGGATTTAAATACGGGGACCTGGTCATCCAGGTTGGGACAGTCTCGATTCTGAGACAGTAAAATATTGTCCATGACTCCCGCGGGACTCAGACCCAAGAGTGACTGTGCTGGCGGAGACCAGCAGCAATTGTAGACGACAGATCCGTCCTCTCGTCGGAGAGAGCGCCCCATATGAACATACCTGAAAATGACAGTAATAAAATCTGTTCGTAAGCCCCAGATTGGTGCTTTATTCCAAGACAGACTCACCGTCGGTCGTAACGTAAGTCTCAGACTCAGACACGCGTTGTTCAGCGATTGAGGTTAGCTCTTTCTAAGGGAACCAACAGAGTAGGCGTCAACCCTCTCACCTGAGGACGGAAACAGATCCAGTTTCCGAAACGTTGTTTCCTCTAGTTTCTAGAATACGGGACGATGGACAGATTCCAAAAACCCAGTGATTTTGAGTGTCGAACCCTTTAGAATATATCAATATGCATACACGTCGTTCATGCTCTTCTCCTGGAACTGCAGGAAGGCTAGGTGATGTGACGTTAACGGTAATGTGTTACCGCACTAGACTGAGGTGAGTGGTCAGCTTCACGCTCCGGCCCTGTTATCTCCGGAGGAATAACCGCGGTACCATTTGGATAGGAGGCTAGGTAGGCTCCACTGGTGGTCTGGACGCTGTGGAGAAGAGAAAGAATTCCTTTCCACGCTTGGAATCGAACCTGGATTCCTTTGACTGTCTGCCCGTATCCTCCTGACCGTTATACTTACCGAGATATCCGGATATTGGGCGATATGAGAACTTAAGTTATCACAGCGGTCACAGTGTAAATGACGGTCCTCCGGATTAAGAATCGAGTAATTAATTGCTTAATGACTCTGTTACCGAATGGGTTAGAGTAGCGGTAACTCTGTAAACTCGTATTCGGGAGGTAGCCTGTTCGAGTCTGGGCCGAGACATCGGTTATCCTGACAGAATATCCATTGTTTTCCTCAGTCCTTCCAGGTCGATACTTGAACAGTAACTCTTCAAGACCGCCATTTTTCCTTCCAAATCCTTTCGAATTCATCACTCATGAATCACTCTGTTACGTCATACTATACAGTCAGGATATTGAAGCGTCGAAGGATCGGTTGGTTACTGAAATACGCCCCGGTGGCTGTAGCCGTGCCTTCGAAGGCGTCAACTGTCTTCACCCGCTCGAACGCTGGGATCCTGAGTTCGAATCCCACTTAATGCATGGGTGTCTCTGTGCGGTTATTCTGTGTTTGTGTTCTGTGTGTAGGTAGCAGCCTAGCGATGAGCTGATCCGTCCAAGGGGTCCTACCGATTGTGTATAGGATCAAGGAACTGAAAAATCGGCCAAGGTTCAACAAAAGGACTGTACAGCCATAGGTAGATATTTAAATACCCACATTGAAATGGTAGGATGGTTAATGAATGATAAATAAGAAAGGATTTAGAAGGAGACCGTCATGTTCTGTTGCAAGGCACTGACCACGAGAGGCTGAGGTAAACCTCGAAATATTTCAGGCAATATATCTGGTCTCTTGGTCCATATCTGAAATCCAGTCGTTCTGAATACGAAAAAGGAATGATGCTCACTCAGTGGCGACGTTAGATATAGGGTCCTTAAATAATCATGAATGAGTTCAATAGATGTGCCTGTTATTACTGTATTTTGCAAACGACGCTGCTCATTCCAGGAACGAACGGATTCTCTGCAGAATTGATCTATGATTCTAATAGTGATGACATGGTCATCCGTGCGCGAGGTGGAGGGGAAGGGAACCAGCATCACGTGGTGTCCTTTTTCGTGATCTCCTGAAACCCTCTCCAAGCTTCATCAAGCCATTGTCTGTGCGATGTTGTACCCTGGAATTTTGCAAAAGAATTTCACAGGTAATTTACGTTCGGTTCTGAATAATGGGCAAAATAACTCTGATATGCTCTGTCTAAAACATCTTTGAGGTTACGTAATACCTGGTGTAGGCAACCTTACAGAATAGAACTCCCTGTGTGCTTACAACGAAAACTCTGTTAATTTTTTAATGCTAGTAGGGTGGGACTTAAGTCCCTTGTACTGCGGCCACTTATGGCCTATTATACCAGCCCCAAATGATAGGTGAGGGTGATTGTGGAGCAATTGGTGGAATGAAGATCGACAGGGGAAACCGAAGTACTCGGAGAAAACTTACCCCAGCGCCACTTTGTCCACCACAAATCCCATTTCACCAGACCCCCGGGATCGAACCCGGGCCGCCGCGGTGGGAAGCCAGTGACTAACCGCTTGAGCTATGGCGCATCCCAAAACTCCGATAAGACGATTTCGTTTTACGTAATATGTTGAAAATAGAATATAGTATATTTTAAATGGGTCACACGGTAGCGTAATTGGTTTAGGCACTATACTACAAGCCGGAAAGTCGCGAGTTCGGTTCCCGATGTGGTAATTGGATTTTTTAATTGACCTAATCCTTCCAGCCGCATTATGGCCCTGGGGTCGACTCAGCCTCTAACAGAAATGAGTACCAGGAATCTTCCTGGGGTTAAAGGGCGGCCGGCACATAAGGCTGACAACCTCACCGCCATCTGAGAGCCGATTGTCTAGAAAATGTGGGAGCCTCGACGTGTCACAGCCGTATGGGCCTCAACGGCCTGTTACAGGGATAACTTTACCCTTTTTTTTTCGTAAATTTGAAATAATGACGCAACGACCTACATGGCTGTCTGATGGCGAAGCGCACACGATGAGATTTCAGACAGAGTTTAGGCGTACATTAAAGCCGTGACTTGCGCAATATGGGAAGGACAATAAGTCTAAACAGGCGTTGTCTTCTTGGATGTAAAGCCGCTACCAGACTACACATCCCAGGAGCCTGCATTCTGCATAACTCTCTCGGTGAGAACCACGCAACTTACGTCACGATTAGAGTCTCCATTAAAGTATAGCTTCTTTAAGTAGGTTCAAAAGTGTTCGATAAATTTGCTGCCTCCATCTTCAGTGTACAAGATTAATATCTCTGTTCTTCAAAGAGAAGTACTCAGTAAGTACTGAGAAGTATTGTAGAGAGAATAACACAGTTCTCACACAATTTGTTATGTGCACGGAATATTATTGAAGCGAAGAATTCTAGTGAATGTGGTGGATTGGGCATGTAGCATGTATGCTGAAGATGAAAAATTGAGGCAAAAATTTAATTCGAAAGCCTGAATGGAAGGTATTAGTGCTAAGAGGCGTGTGTGTGGGTGCGTAAGAATGTCAGTACTGAAATCATTTTGAAGAAAACTGTGAAAGGCAAATGTCTCGGCCAGTGTAGTGCCCCAGCTAAGATCTGGATGACCGGAGGATCGGGTTTCCATTTCTAGCTGGGTCAGAGATTTTTCGCTTCACTACCGTCATCACACCTGCTCTGAGGCCAAGCCAGACCCATATCCGGTGGGTTCCGGAACATCTTTCCCTACGGTGAAGCGGTCAGCTTGCTGTACATTATGTAGTGGTGAGGTGATGAATGCATGGAGATATACCTCCACAACTTTTTATAACTTCACGGTATTCTACTTGATTAAACGTCACGACATGAAAACGTATGTTGGAGTGAATGTATTAGTTCCAGCCATTCTTCACCTTGTCACTAGATTTAGGTGAGAAATGCGCTCCATGACTGTATCTTTACCTCCCAGGAAGCAATCCCAGTACCCATTAGGCAAGTGGCTGTGTGGGTCCCCTGAGCAGCTTTGGACATAGGAATCGAACATGAGTTCCTATGTCGTCTAGCCTGTCATTGTACTCAGCTATCCCGGCTATGAGATTACCTGGGTTCGTCTGGTTCCGGACAGGTTCCATTTGTGGACTTCCGTGAATACGGAGAAGAAACTTTGGGTTCCACGAAATACTAGAAATAATTTTAGAGAACAGTTTAAATGACCGTTGGAATCTTATGGTGAATTCTCCGGCACCCGAACTGTCTATACATGTTGCCCCAGGATGAAAGGTCAATATTCTGGGAGGTCATGGTATTGGTCAGTCTAAGCAAAAAAAAATGTGTATATGTACATATGTCCTATTCCGAACGGTTTCCGAGATAGAGCTGTTTCGCTGCACAGTACACTCTATATTATACAGACGAGTAACACGCCATGTTCTCACATGAGTTGCACCGAGATAGAGCTGTTTCACTGCACAGTACACTGTACAATGTCCTCACACGAGTTGCACCGAGATAGAGCTATTTCACTGTACAGTACACTGTACACTGTACAGACGAGCAACACGCCATGTCCTCACACGAGTTGCACTGAGATGGAGCTATTTCACCAAGTTCTGCCGAACGCGGTCCTTTCAAACAAGTAACGAGTGGTGCACCTCTTTCCTCTGGGGCCGTCGGACTCCGTGAGCGACCTTGAGGAGTTTCGATCTGTGCCCGGCGAAGCAACAAGCAATTAACTAATCTATTGACCGTTCAGTTGTTTGTAGCTACCGCATCGTGACGGGACCTAACGCTTCTTCCATTATGAGGCAAACCTCCCCGTACCCCCCCCCAACTTATTGTGAGTCGCCAAGTTTCACCAATCATCACAGCAACCGCTCGTAGGGCTCTGATCTTCTCTGGTATAAATACAGAGCGGGTTGACGCAGTGGTACCTCTCTAGACGCGTGTGCGGGAACTGTGTAAATTGTCCCCGTACTTACTTAAGTAAACACCATTCCGTGAAGGCCGATTACAGTGGCCGCGCGGTCTAAGGCATGGGCCGTCTTGGCCCGCTCGAACACTGGGATCTTAAGTAATGGATCTGCGTTTATTCTGTGTTTGTTGTACTGTGCAGGTAGCGACCTTGCGTCAGTCTGACCCTCCGTTCAAGGATAGATAGATAGATAGAAGACGTGGGGGGAATGGAGGTATAGCGCCACCTCTGCGCTATATAGAGATGAGTCGTCAGCTTCACGGCCCGGCAGCTATAACCCCCGGGAATGAGCCACCGGTACCCATTCATTGGGTTGCTAGGTGGACCCCATCGTCGGTCTGGACGGTGTTGAAAAGAGAAAAATAATGACCCTGCCGAGAATTGAACCCCCGCAGTCCAGCCAGTAGCCCATTACTATAATGACTTAGCTGCACTATTCTAACTTCGGCCTTCAGACTAACTATCCTGACTGAAGTTTTCGTGTTATTCTTCAGATATTCCAAGACAAAATTTGGGATAGTAATTTGATTAGTCCATAACCCTCCCTACCTAATATTTTCCTGTTCACTTTTCACCAACCATTCTAGGATTCCTTATATACGCTACGTGATTGGTTATCAACCTGTTTGCCGCAAGGCTTAAAAATATGTGTCTGCTATTTAGCGACGTAAGTACAGAGCCTGTATGGCGTTACTGGTAGGAATTATTGAATATGAAGCCTTTGGGAGTATGATATTTGGCAGGGGAAACCGCAGTGCTCGGAGGAAAATTGCTGTAGTGCACTTTGTTCACCACAAATTCCACATGATCCGATCTGGTCTCGAACCGCCTCGGCGGTCAGAAGCCGACGGCTGACTGCCTGAACTATGGCACAGTCTGAAGAGAAGAATGGTTGTGTAAAACAAAATATGTATTTGAATAAAATTTTGAACTTCATCTTTCTGCGTATGATGGTACTTTGCTATTTTTAAACAATAAATTGCATTATTAAAAATAATTGACGTACTATTATTACACTTGTTCTCTTTCAATTCTGGTGAGACGCAAAAAAATAGAATAAATATCGCAAGTGCATCTCGGGCACCGAGGGGGTTGATAACCACTGGGGCACTCACAGTGTAATAAAATAAACAAAGAAGAACACTGAACATTTTACCTGGAACAACTGTATCATCCCTGCAGACCTGTCACTGACGACCACGGTTCAATTCTGGACAGGCTTGCCGGCTATGGTAGTACTCGATTCGTGGCTTTCCTCAGTAGAGACCGCATTCACCGCATTCGCTCCTATTCCGAAATTGTATCCTCTACAGCTGGATAAGTGTCGTTATACATAACACATACAAGAATTTGAGATCTGACGTACTCAAGGCGGTGAATAGTAAAATTGAGGTTTGTTGGTGCGTGACGCCGTGTATATTAATTTCAGTAATTGACATTATGTAGAGAGATACTAGATCATCATGTGATGCTGTAATTAACGAGTGATGAGCTCGAAATAATGTGATTTGGTGAAACTCCGGTCCAAACATCCGGCTATGTCGTTTGAAGTGTCGCAGTAAACTTAATTACAACGATTTACCGATTGAACGGCCGAGGCAGGAGTAACTAATTGTAGCGCGTTGCCAGAATACGACACGCTATTCCGCTAATGGACTACGTGCCTGGTGGTAAACGGAGCGTATAGACCGACGCGCGTCGCAATTTATCCGACTAACTAGCCCACCGTCAGCGTTCCTCTGCGACCACATAAGTTGAATACGGAATCCAAGCATTCCTGTTGCCGCCACGAACAATGTTCTCCTTTCCGGACATAAGCGGCATAAGTAACGATTACATAGAAAGTAGGCTGTTTCCAGGAAGTTCCCTCAACAACGCTCTGCCTTTATTAATTGGTTCCCTCGTGATCTGCTTTTAACGTGCGATCCGTTCTTCTGAAACCCGAGACTGGCTGCGGCAATATCCTGCAGATGTTCACATGTGTTAAAATGAAGTTGTCCCTTTACTTTCTGGTCTTCTGACATCCCCGTGATCTACGTCATTATGTAAGAAGCATGTACTCATTTGGCAGTCTGCTATTTACGTGTACATCATATTTACGCCCTGTTTCCAGCTAAACTAGGTTTCTTTTTAGTGATTAGAAGATGAAGAAGAAAAAATGATAATAATGATAATAATAATAAAGTAAATATATTCCTGTAACATGTCGTGGAGGCCCATAGGGTTGTGATATGTCGAGGCTCCCACATTTTTTAGACAATCGGCTCTCAGATGGAGGTCAGGTTGTTAGCATCACGCGCCGGCCAACATTTACCCCATGGGAAGATTCCTGGTACCCATTTCTGTTAGATGCTGAATCGAACCCAGGGCCATTGTCCGGCTGGAAGGATTAGGTCAATTGAAAAATCCAATAACCTCATCGGGAGTCGAACCCGCGACCTACCGGCGTATAAAATAGTGCCACAACCAACTATGCTACAGCGGGTCCCTAATAATAATAATAATAATAATAATAATAATAATAATAATAATAATATCGTTGTACACAGCTAATAGCTCATTCAGCTTCTCAGAGAACAAAATCGTAACAAAATATCATGTAAACTTTCACTAAACGATGTACATAACACACTGGCACGCGGTAGCCCAGTTGGTTGAGGCACTATGCTACAAGCCGGAAGGTTGCGGGTTCGATTCCCGATGAGGTCATTGGAATTTTCAATTGACCTGATCCTTCCAGCTTCACTACTGTCCTGGGGTCGATTCGACCTCTAACAGAAATGGATACCAGGAATCTGCCTAGAGGTAAAGAGCTGCCGGCGCTCAAGGCTGACGACTTCACCGCCACCTGTGAGCCGATTGCCTAGAAGAAAGTGTGGAGCATCGACGTCTCACAGCCCTGTGTGCCTCCGCTTCTTTTCACAGGAATAGCCGTGCTTTTGATTTTTACCTTTAATATAAACCATAGTGACGTCACCAAAGAAATTATGTACCAAATAACATCCAATTTACGATGGAGATTTTTCGGGCGATCAGCCGTGGGAACAGTTACTATCTAACGTTTCGGACTCTATCTCTGTCTCCGTCATCAGGGACTTATGTGGAGAGTGACGCAGGCAAATACTGTGTTTATACCAGCAGCCGTTCAATTCTTGCACCTATCCACATTGGAATAAAGTTGTAGCTAGCAGCCAGTCATGTGGTTGGAGACTACAGAGACGTATTCTAAAACTTATTTAAAAATTACGGATTATTAGTCTGGTTGGATAAGCACAGGTGTCTATAACCCAAAGACACCCAAGCATAGGGGTCTCAGTATTTTCGGATTTATATCTTTGATAATCATACGCTAAAACAATGTGTACTGAGGCCATAAAGAGATGTTCCGTTTGCTGACCCTTCCATATCTCCATCAAACTGTTATACTCCCCCCTCCATCGTACTTCAGTACATTCCCCTTAATATTTTAACAAATCTGTTGACAGAAATTCCGGCAGCGAAAATCATGCGATAACTTCCCCTAGCAGCAAACACTTCGGGCTTTTCAAATTCGGCTACAAGGAACTACAAACAGAAAGCATGTGATCAGTAATGCGCCCTTTTCTTATTCGCCTTTTCTCACGTCCGTTGTTTTGTGTCATGAGGAATCCACCTGCAAGGTAGAAGCCACGGCCCCCGCGCACTGAGTTAAGCACTCAAGTTTCCCTACCACGCCCCTCCATTTTGATTCACTTATATTCTACCTTACTCATTCTGCAACGTTCTCAGTATATCATGCGTTTTACACGTTTTAGATATAGCGGAAGTTGTCACAAAAACTCGTAACTTCAGGCCGAGAAGGGAGTCATCCCCCTCTTTCCATGGGACAACTCTCCGTGGCCTTAGCATAAGTATCTTTGGTTTTGATATATTTGTCTCTATTTGTTTAGTTAATTATAATGAGTTATACCGTAATAGGGGACTGACACTTACACAGTATACATGAAGAAAATTATGAAAACTGTGTGAACATTCCCAGGTGTGAACACGACTGCACTTGGGGCGGTCTGTTGGCACCTGGCAGCAGGAGATATACAAACCTGCAGAGGCACTCCGCCCGCCATTTGCATATCTCAGCTAGCCCACATTTCTGTGTTCCTGCCGAGAGACATTCAAATATCGTAGCTAATAACTGGCCCTGAGCTCCTTCAAAAAGTGTATGAATCCTTGAGGTAGGTTGTAAGACCTTTAAAATTGGCTGCATGAGACTTAAAAATGATTCTGAAGCCTTGTAGGTAATCGTTAGCTCTTTGAAAATAGTCGTGAAATCCTTGAAAATGGTTCTGATTTCCTTTGAAATGGTTCTGAACTTACTGAAATGGTCCTCAGCTCCTCTAAAACGGTTCTGCTCCTTTGAGATGGTTTTGAGCTCCTTTAAAATGGTTCTGATTTTTTTAAATGATTCTTAGCTCCTCGAAAATGGTTATGAGCTACTTAATTGTTCCGAGCTTCTTGAAAATGCCAACACACTGACGTGGCTGACTTCAATCTAAAGTAAGAATTACTTTCACAATAAAATTACTTTAATTGGACCGAGGGATATGCAACTGTTAGCTTCTCATGAAGGACTCATCTTCCAAGGAGCTAGTTACGTGTTTCAATATTTAACCGGGTTATCTAACACTGAAGCGGCACTTGGAACACTAACTGAAACTTGGGGTTCTCATGATGATGGTTGTCAAGAATAACACGTTCTGGAATGTGACGCCGTGGAGTTTGGTAAATTGATAACAATATTTCGACGATCCTCGAGCCTCAGTATTTAGAGTGAATGTTGAATACTGAAAATTCCATGACGATATACCTTTATGTCACTGCTTCAAGTCTGCTCACATCGCGTGATTGAATAAATGTGGACGACTCAGATAAGCCACTCTTGCTGCTACTAAGACTGCCCACAGTTACAGCCCAAGGCAGTAGACATAGCCTCCCCCCCTCACCCTTTTCACCTTGTCTGCAACTTAATCAAATTCACAAGGCCCTCTCTTCTACATTGTTTAATTTACCACATCCTGAAGAAAATAATTAAATTGAACTGGTATTATTCTCTTAAATATGACGCCGTGTAGGCTGGTAGAAGTTCAGTGACGTTTCGGAAGACATACTACCTCTATCTTCAGGATCTGAAAAATCCTTGCCAACAAGCTCCGTTTATGTTGCTAGCTTGGCTTATTCTTGAGCCCTGAATGTGAATGCAGTACGTACTTTCCTCAAAAACTTTACTAAACTTCCACCAGACAACACGACATCACAACCCACAAAACAGTGCTCCTTATGGAGTTCCTCATTGTACAGTCTTCTCCTGCCTCCTGCCACTTCCTCCCTCCTACATTCAAATAACGTGCTCTTCGCTCTGGTACAGACACAGAGCAAGTCTGTAACAGAACTCAGTTATGAAGCACAGAATTATACGATAGTTAAAAATAAACGGTAAAGCTGTCCCTGTAACTGACCCTGGAGGCCTGTAAGGATGTGAGACGTCGAGGCTCACAGATGGTGGTGAGTTAGTCAGCCTTATCCCGCCACCCGCCCTTTACCTCCCAGGAAGATTCCTGGTACGCATTTCTGTTAGAGGCTGTGTGGATCCCAGGGCCATAGTGCGGCTGGAAGGATTAGGTCAATTGAAAATTTCAATGGCCTCATTGGGAATCGAATCCGCAACCTTCCTGCTTGTAGCATAGTCAATCAAATAACTACGCTACCTCCTGCCCCCATTTTAAGATCATTAATGTTTTATAAAAGACATGGAAGAAAGAAGTCGTGCCCTAATTTAAGGTACAATGCTAATATTGTCGGGGGCACTATGCTACAGGCCAGAAGGTCGCGGGTTCGATTCCCGATGAAACCATTGGCTCTTTCAATTGACCTAATCCTTCCAGCCGCAATTCGGCCCAAGGGTTTACTCAACATGTAACAGAAATGAGTACCAGCAATCTTCCTGGGGGTAAAGGGCGGCCGGCTCATAAAGCTGACAATCTCGTCGCAATGTGTGAGGAGATTGTTCAGAAAATATGGGAGCCTCGACGTCTCACTACCCCACAGACCTGCCTTCACTGCCTGTTACAGGGATAGCTTTTTGGTAATGTCTGAAGGGGGTGAGGGAAACCGTGAATAAAGAAGACCGGGTCTAGACTTCAACTCAGGACGAGCAGGCCATATGATCACTATGAAACACAGGCGTCAGGATGTTTCGCGCCGACGAAATTGCTTAATTGTGAGTTGCACAGCTACAAGCGGCGAAACACACGTATTCAAATTACACCGGCCCAGCCCGGCCAGGCCCTCATTTCGTCACAGATTGGTACGCTACAACTTTCATCGCAAAGGCAATTATAATAATGACGTCAATTTTCAAATGTTTTATTTCAGAAAGTAAGTCATCGATATTGTCACGGTGTATTTGTGCTTACATTCCACGCACCAGGATTCGTCACAGTAATTGTTTGAATCCTTACTGCAGTAAAGTCCTGTTAGTCGGAATTCCCCGTCGGTTTACACATACCGGAAATACAGTAAATCCTCGCTAATCCGGTTTCACTTATTCAGGATCGAAATATGAAAAGCGGGAAATTCTCTTCATAGTTCAGTGTGCACTTTAAACAGACACATGGGCTTTAGCAGCAAGAGGACTTTCAGACTGCGGTGAGGGCAGCTGGAGGGATAAACCGCGCAAGAAAATATCCGAAATTGGCTTCAGTTGAATGAAGGAAACCCTGGATTTCAGCTTCGGACAGAGGAAGAAATCACTGCAGTGATACTTTTTAATTATTTTCATCAACACTACTAATATTATTATTCTTTTCCCATTTCATCGTTTTCTAAATTTCTTTTGTGTTTTCAGGGCTATCCTTTCCTTCATTAATCCGAATAACATCCAACCCAAATTAGTCCGGATTAGAGACGGTTTACTCTACGCTGAAAGTAGAATCCACTTACTTTCTAGTGATGACGTAACGGGCTACATCACTAACAGAATGACATACGTAAGTTTTGATGGCAGATGGAATTTATACAGAAGCTACTTGGGCCTACAGGAGTTTGATATACGAGTATACAGGACACAAGAAAATGCCATTGTACTATTTTTTTGCTGAATTTTGTCCATTGTCCGAGGTATGTCAATATTATATTGGACACTGCCCATTGTCTTGAGTATATTTGACATACACGATGTTAGAGTACGCTTCAATCTTCAGGTGACAGGTTGTAAATATTCTGATAGATTCTTTACTATTATTAATTTTGATACGAGATATTCTGCTTTTTGTTTTGTTACTGGTTTCCTCGCTTGGCTTACTTCTCAACGCTAAAGACGGACTCAGCATATTCCTCTGAATCCTTGGTAATCCATAGCGGTAAATCTGGAGGGCATGATGTTCTGGGCTACAACACCTTGCAGTTCGGAGATTAAGATCTCGAAACAAGTTAGGCTGAGGCGTGTGCGGTGTTTATCTCAGAGGGAAATAAATTTTGACATTTAATTAAGTGTAATAAATATTTTATCTACCTTAGATTTGAGGTTTTCACGGCGGTGAATATGAAGAATGCATTCCTCAATATTTCATTTAGTTTCAGTCGCACAATGTACGAGTATTATAATTCTATGATAAATACACAGTGTCTAAATTATATGTTTCGGCCATTATTTTTGGCCATCATCAGTTAGTACTTAATACAGTTGCTCTCAAATCTCTCTCTCTCTCTCTCTGATAATCCCCTTTCCAGGGTCTAATGTTCACATATGGGGAAGGTCGTATTGTTTTTAACAATGTAGTTGTCTACGTAAACAATTACTGCAAGTTATATAAACTTTTGTTCTTGTGTTCCGAATGTTGCGCTTTATTCGCAAGGCAAACGTCTTCTAATTTTACATCAGCTATAAAACTGCTTTTTAAAACTACTTTGGTTTTCATTAAGTTCAATTAGGATAATTCTGAACTAGTTAAAATTAGACGCATGTTGGTTAATTACTATTATTGTTACTCGTGCAACTTTTGCTATTTTTGTTACTTTATGTGGGGGCACGCAGTAGCGTAACTGGTTTAGGTACTATGTTACAAGCCGGATGAACGCGGGTTCGATTCCCGATTTGATCATTAAATTTTTCAATTGACCTAATCCTTCCAGCCTCACTATGGCACTGGGGTCATCTCAGCCTCTAAGAGAAATGAGTACCAGGAGTATTCGTAGGAGTAAAGGGCTGGCGACCGGCGCGTAAGGCTGACAACCTCACCGCCTTCTGTGAACCGATTTCTAGAAAATGTGGGAACCTCGACCTCTCACAACCCTATGAGTCTCCTCGGCCTGTTACAGGGATAGCTCTACCGTCTCAGCCTCTAACAGAAATGAGTACCAGGAATATTCTTGGAATATTTTGGGGATAAAGGGCGGCCGGTGCGTAGAGCTGACAACTTTGCCGCCGTCTATGAGCCGATTGTCCAGAAAATGTGGGGAACTCAACATCTCACATCCCTACCGGCCTCCACGACCTGTTACAGGGATACCTTTACTTTATATATATTTTATTTAGAATTCAAGCCCTGGGTCCTGTGTAATGCTCGTTTGTCTTGATAAGCACGCTAGAACCAGGTTCTCGCAAGGTACATGTGTTCTCCTGTTGCATATTGGATTTATATTAAATTATGTGTATTTTACGTGTTCGCATTTTGTGTCGTGGCTTTCTTGTGTTTAGGCTGCGAACTTGCGCAGGACTGAATACAATATTGCTTGGTGTAATGAAGGCAAATACCCGGCACAACGATACAGACGCGTATCTCGGGGCACAGCACAGACCGCAAGGGCCGCAGGGAACAATTACTTCTGGTAACGGGTGTGTGTGCTTGTGCAGCTCCACCGAGTCACGTGGTCGCCTGTTCCAAGCAGTAATTTCTTCACGAATTATGTCGCCATGGCTCCAATTATTGTGTGACACACTTCTCTTTAACCCGTTAGGGTTGTCCATCGAATTTGAATAGATCCTGTCCCAAAACAGCCAACAAAGATGGCTCAAGTTGTGACAATCGTATTCGCAGAGACTGAAGTGGTTTTTTCGTGGATATGTTTTGACGATTAAAAAAAAAGCTATGTATAAGAGGCCGTGGAGGACATAGGGTTGTGAGACGTTGATGCTTCCACATTTTCTAGACAATCTGCTCACAGAGGTTTTCAGCCTTACGCGCCAGCCGGCCGCTCTTTACCCCCAAGAAAATTCCTGGTGCTGATTTCTGTTAGAGGCTGAGTCGACCCCAGAGCCATAGTGCGTCTGGAAGAATTAGGTAAATTGAAAAACACTGGGAATCAAACCCGTGGCCTTCCAGCTTGTAGCATAGTGCCTCGAACAGCATTTATTCCTGACCTGTAGACAAAAATGAAAAGCGCTTAATAAAGATTCATACAACGTCTCTGCATTGCCACCGGTTTTCTTAATTATAGCCAAATTCCTTTCTATAAAGAAATCATAATTATGAAATCATCACGCTATCTGTGTCACCTCTTTGCAATAATTTGGCCGGGGTTTCTTTTTTATTTCAGGAAGCTTGAATTTGGATGTCTTGCCATTCATGTTCATTTTTGACGCCGTAATTTTTAATTCCCTGCCATCAGTAAAACAACATGGCGGATGCGAGAACATTTAACGTGGAAGCGAGGTTGATAATATTTAATATAGGGTACTGATTTGTTGAATGTGTGGAGAGTTCATAATTTTTGAAAATGTGTAACTACTGTTAATGTAATATTCTGAAAAATGTGAAATAAAATGATGACAAGTAAAGGTCAAGTAGACCTTATGCTCACCTAATTAAGCCCTAGGATACGAAGGCGTATTGATGAGTGGATGTATACATCTACATTTTCTTGACCTCTGTACTAGTTGGAGGTGAGTGGTTAGCTTCACGCTTTGACCCCTTAATCCCCGTGGAAAGAGCCACCGGCACCCACTGGATGGTGGGCTGGGTGAACCCCAGAACCGGTCTCGACGACGTAGAAAAGAGCAGAAGGAAAAAGAACAAACATATCTTACATAAATATCACGCACAATTATTTGCAGCCTGTTTAATCAACTGATTTTTTAGGCTTTTGATGTGTAGAGCGTTGTCACCGCTGCTCCAGCCGACTCCAGAATGTTACGTGAGTTTCTGCAGCAACTACATAAAGCGACTGGCTCCGGACTGAACGGTCTAAGGGCAAGATTTTTCTCCTTTCCACTTCGTCCAGACCAGTTCCGGGGCCCACCCAGCCTCATCGAAATAATACCGGAGGCTATTTCACTAAAGTTAAAGCAGCCGGAGCGTGAAGCTGGCCACTCATCTCCAAGCAGTGCCGAGGCCAAGAACATTTGGGTCTGTACCTCAACTTTGCCATATGTCTTCACGGCCTAGTGCTCAATCAATTAAGCTCAGGGACAACTTTATGTTAATTACTATGCTACAAGCCGGAAGGTCGCGGGATCGATTCCCGATGAGATGGATTTCTTTCAATTTACCTAATCCTTCCAGCCGCACTATGGTCCTGGGATCGACTCAGCCTCTAACAGCAATTAGTACCAGGAATATTCCTAGGGGTAAGGGGCGGTCAGCACGTAAGGCTGACAACCTCACCTTCATCTGTGAGCCGATTTTCTAGAAAATATGGGAGCCTCAATATCTCACAACTTTATGGGCCTCCACAGCCTGTTACTTACTTCACCTTTACTGTGAACCCTATGCTCCAGCATGTGCTGCACTGGCTGTCCTGTGTGCGTACTGGACGTCGTTAGGGCCCTGTCTCTGTGACCGGTGTCTAGCCACATTAAAGTAGTTACAGCGAGTCTGGCAAGGAGTGAAACACTTGAACATTGGCGCTTCTCACCGGACATTGTTCTGATGAAGGTTGTCTGCCTGCCAGCCAGCCACTTGCCACCTCATGACAGAATTTCTCTTCTGGCCTTCTATTTCCACTCATTTCAAGACTTTTCTTCACTTCGCCCTCACTAAATTTCCAACATGAAGGGGAACTTCACAATAACTCTTAACCCTTTACCCACACCCTCACACCCTCTGGTACACCCCAATATCCGCCCTCATCTTTCTCCAGTTCGCGTGTCTGTGGAAAGTTGTCCCTTCCGTTAGAGCATGAGTGCGTTAAGTTACGAGAAGCCTAAATGGAAATGTTACCATCTTCTGGGATGGGACGCCATGTTTCATGCCAGCGTGTAAGGGAAAACATTAAATTTCATCATCAACGCAGAAAAAAATCCTCTTCTCCCCTGAAGATGAAAACAGCAAGTTCTATAAAGAATACATGGCGTTATATCCCACAAGGCCATATTTCTTATGTCCGTCTCATTGAGGACATAAAACGTCGTGAGGATAATTTGTCTGTAACTTTAAATAAGTACTGTACCATGAAGACGTATGGAGGGTGTAGAAGTAAAATTTCTCGGATTCTTAACCTCGGAACTACATGGAAATAAGTTGTCAGCTTCGCAACCCACAATGAAAGCGTTCCCGGTAGTCACTGAATTGCATGCTGGGAGAAGCCCATAGCAGAACAGGGACAAAAAACAGTATTGATATGTCGAAATAGTTCAGTAAATATGGTCTGTCTGTTACTCCCAATGATTTTCTTATAATTGGAAGTGATGATTTATTTGAACATCCTCTTTAATTAAGTCATCATTATTGTATGCATTCATAAGCATAGGAGAGTTAGAGCTGTCTCTGAACCAGGCCGTTAAGGCCCGTAGGATTGTTGGGAGCCGAGGTTGCCACATCCTCTAGACAATCGGCTCACAGATGCGCCTGCGTTCCTTTACCCCTAGGAATATTCCTGGTGCTCATATCTGTTTAGAGTCTGAGTGGACCCCAGGGTCATAGTGCGGCTGGAATGTTTGGGTCAATTGAAAAATCTAGTCACCATATCGGGAATCAAACACACACACATACACACACATATATATAGGTATATGTAATGGGGCACAGGGTAGTGTAGTTGGTTGAGGAACTATGCTGCAAACCGGAAGGTCGCGTGATCGATTCCGGATGAGGTGGATTTTTTCAATTTACGTAATAATTCTTCCAGCCGCACTATGAACCTGGCTTCGACTCAGCCTCTAACAGAAATGAGTACCAGGAATATTCCTGGGGGTAAAGGGCTGCCGGCACGTAAGACTGACAACCTCACCGCCATCTGTGAGCCGATTGCCTAGAAAGTGTGGGAACCTTGACGTCTCACAGCCCTATGGGTCTCCACGGCCTGTTAGAGGGATAGCTCTACTATTTTTTACTTTTAGGTATATGAAATAGTCGTCAACGCAACGTCGGAGATGATTCATCGAATCACCACCCACTTTCCCGTAGTTGCGATTTCATGCAAATTCACAACATGTTTCGACCACACAGAGCCATCATCAGATATACGTATATGAAGAAAGCAGTCTTCTGGGATTTGGCACCGTGTATATGTGGTGTTAACCGACGTTTCGGAGGAACGTATCGCCTCCATCTTCAGGTTAGAAGGAAAAATATAAGAAATCCGCAAGCGAAACGTCGGTTAACACCACATATACACGGTGCCAAATCCCAGAAGACTGCTTTCTTCAT
>NW_019740660.1:258863-271949 GCF_002891405.2 Cryptotermes secundus
TATTATTATTATTATTATTATTATTATTATTATTATTATTATTATAGTTATTCAGTTGCTCCTTTAGCTTGATGCGTTTCCGCTGCAAGCGCTGTATGCAAATGCACAGATATTTTTAACAGTCCATGTTGGAGCATAAAAGTCCTCAGATGATCCATTTTTCTTGCTTTTTGTTTTGTTTTGTCCAAGGTTGTATTATTGTTGTTTTTGTTTGTATTCGTTCTGACTCTGCAATTGGCCATTGACTGTCTAGTTCAGCACGTAAATCAATAAAGAATTGAATTATAATTTGGCTACGAGATGAACGATTGAGGGTTCGGAGTTCGGATCCCAGTAGGGTCAAATTTTTCTCTTCCCCAAATCGTCCAGACCGGCTCTGGGTCCATTTAATCTCCTATCCAATGGATAACGGGGGCTCTCTCCCCCGGGGTAAAGCGGCAGGGGTGTGAAGCTGACCACTCACCTCCTGCTACTGCTGAGGTCAAGAAAATGTGGATCTATACATCCACTCCCACATAAGCTTTCATGGAGTAGTGCTTAATTCACTCGGCATAGGGACAATTATATTATTAATATTATTATTCTTATTATTATATGAGTGATAACATTTTGAAACTGAGTGTATTCTCAGAGAACTGAAAGTTTTAGCAGGCTGGTAGTGTTGAACAATAGGAGACATCTTCTGCGTGCCAAAAGTTTTCAGTATCTGTTTCTTGAAGAGACTCGTTTAAGAGGGGATCTGCTTGAATGTGTCAGGACTTTGACGGGGCCATGTATTGTTCTCTTTTCCTGGCAGAGGGGGGCATAGTGGACGTGTCAATCAGGGCACACCCTGGCTGAAGTGTCTGTGTGTCACACATGACCTGACTTCGAAGTGAATGACTTAATGACTTACCAGTTCGTATTTTTAAAATTCAGTTTTAAAATTAAGGTACTTTCAAACCTTTTCGCTAAGTTTTGTGGGAAATGTTCTGTGAAAGAACAAAATCCATCTTCGTGCACCCTTGTTCCGTACTGTTTGACAACTTACATGGAATATTATGATTCTGTATTTCAGCATCCCTTTGCAATTGTTCAAATTTGCGTCCATTGTTTATCTTCCGTAAAAATTGCAACTCTTTTACATTCTACATTTCAACACTACATGTTTCGGTCCCAAACGGCCGTCTTCAGGTGTTCTTTATGTTACAGATATTTTACTAAAACTGTGTTCAAATTACGAAAATGACACCCCAGGTGAGGTGAAATAATATGCAACAGAAATTTTAAAGATTTTATCTCGTTTTACTTAAGAAGAATACAGCGTGTGATTTTAACAAGAATTAAGACATTGTAGCAGTTTTTAACACAGTTTTAGTAAAATATCTGTAACTGAAGATGGCCGTCTGAGGTCGAAACATGTAGTGTTGAAGTGTAGAATGTAAAAAGTTTTGCAGTTTTGACGAAAGATATACAATGGGCACAAAAATGGAGTATTATCCCTGGAAATCTGTCCATTGCAAGACTGCCTAAGAAATGTCTCCCATTTTGTGGAACCACAAATTAATTACTGTGTTCACAAGAGACCGCCACGTGACCTTGTCGTGGTTCAGCTGAATCCAGTCCACGCAATCACTTATTATTTCTCTCACGTTTATCTTAATATTATCCTCCTTTCATGTGACTTAAATGTTCATTACCATTAAGAATACAAATTCAACCTTCAACGCAACACTTTTTTTATTAATTTGTCTTACACTGTATGTTTCGACCCTTAAAGTGTCATCTTCAGTTGTTTCCAGTTACACATTAACAATTACTGAATTCCAACGTGAGATCCCTGTGTTCCTACTTATGTACACGAGCCATAAAGAGGCTACACTCACATATATTTACATACGTATTTAGTGGACATTGATTTGTTGTACAGACCACGTGGCAATAAGCACACCACGAAACCTAGACAATATAAAACACGTCAACCATCGATCCAGTCATTACGGAAGAAGAATTTATAAAAATAAGACCATTAGTCTTCAAGAACTTCGAGCATGATCATAACAGCGTCTTGAGGTGACACAACAAATAATAGAAGAATGTGAGAAGGCTAAGCGACGTCTACTGTAGCTCAAGACACGAAGTCGATCATAGCTCATGACCTATAAATAAATTTTAGCTTAATCAGAAGGATTGTTAAGTGCAAACTACACATGAGTGTAGCCAGTTTATGGCCCATGTATATAAACAGGAATATGAGGATCTCACACTGCAGTTCAGTAATTAATAATGTGTAACTTGAAACACCTTAAGATGACACTTTAAGTGTCGAAACATATAGTGTAACCCAAATTAATAAAACAAATTATTGCGTTGAAGACTGAATTTGTATTACTATTTGTACTTATGCAACAGGATGCTAACAATAAAATTGTTTATTACCGTATTGACAGCAGCCTACAATTGATGTCTATTCTAAGCCAGCTGAATCCAGGCCATACCCTCACACACTAGTTCTGTAAGAATCTCCTTAAAAAAAGGAATCCGCTTCATGAAGTCAGTCAGCTCTTTATGAATTTATGGAATACCCGTTTTTCGTCCGGGATATGGTTTCTATATCAATACTTTCTCCTATCCACAACGTACTTATCTATCCTGGTCTTCACCCAGTCTCCTATCCAATCTTTACTAAGGCTCTTTCACCGGGAGTAAAGCTGCCGAGACGTGAAGATGACCACTAACCCCTTTCTCGTGCCGCATTTCAGAATAGTTGAGCCATTCCTCCTCCACACTACAATGCTTGGTAATTAATTGAGCCCAGGGATGACTTTACAGTTATATTTCGGTACTTAGAATGTACACCGTCGAAAGGTACGATGATTAATGAATGATCAGTTCGAAAGGATTTGGAAAGAAGCGATCGTGGAGTAACCAAGTTGAGATCCAGGAATTTACTTTAAAGGGCTCAAGTACGAGAAATTGTATTCGTGACAACCGCTGTCCCTGACGAGATTCAAACAGAGTACAATCCAAACACATGTCTGGAGCCTCACCAATACCCCGACTTCCTCGGCAGTGAAGGTTCAGAATGCTTTTCGCTCAAGTAAGCTCAGAGACAACGTTACCTTACGCGTTGCTGAATAAAATCTTCATGTAATTTGCCTCGAGCTTTTCCTTCCTTATCTCTACCCTCATTTCATCATGTGTCCCGCTCTTTCTTAACATCGCTGCTCGCTCTTTGTCTTCACTTCATCCGCTGGCCATTCTTGATATCCATTCCAAGTACGAGAAACCCCAGCCTCCTATTGGTCCAAATCTCTTCTGATGACTTTGCTACAAGATGGTTGGCGGGGTGGGGGGAGACTGGTAACTGAGAAGACGACAGCGTTTGAGGATATGTTTCTCTTTGCGGAATGGCGAGTGGATGCTTCCGGGAGAAATGGGAATCAAGGGGAGATCAGTGGACTGTAATCTTGAATCGTTGTAAAGGGAGGAATGATGAGTGAGCAACTGCACAAGGTCCTCTTCTCTCTATAAAGAGTAATAGGCAAGTAGCTCTCTGGGGACTTCCCCCTGGCGGACTTGTTCTCAGTAACGAATTGGTTCAGGTCCCCCCCCACGAACAGTCGCTTTCTTACCAAAGTGTGTCAGTCTAAACTCCATCCACTCTACGAATCAGGTTACGTCATAACATGTGTAGACAATATTAGGGAAGTAAATTTCTCTGTATGTTTGAATTTCCCAACCAGATTGTGAATTTTGGAAATATGCTTACAGTTAGTGTTTAATAACATTATAATGTGGATAATATGGACTACGTAATCAACAGACAATGACGCATTCTCGTCCTGTAGTAGACGGAGTTGAAGTACGAAATTATCGTCTTCTGGCATGAGACATTGTGTAGTTGGATTGATACGAAATTTCAGAGCAAATTTCAGACCTCTGGAAGAAGCTTCTGTCATGCCGCTAGAAGTACTACAAACTGGTTCTATGTCTAGCTCTTTCCTTTAGGCTTTCAAAACAGTGGTAATTATATGTGCTACCTGATGTAGTACAAGAAATGTTATACTCCTATGTCCCTACATAGTGTATTTGTTCTATGTGATTCTCACAATAAACAGCGATTATTTCCCTAAACAGCATTAACCTGTTGGGCTTTGTAGCATAGACGTAATGTTTCCTGTGAGGTACGGACTGAATTCTGAAATATTATTTAAACTTTTGCAAGGAGAAAATTTTTGCATCTTCTGATTGGGAAATGAAGCAAATGAAGCAAAGGAGCTATCCATGGTGGGCCCGTACTGATGTCACATGGCAGTTATGCTGACAACTGCAGCTAGACTGCAGACATCTACTGCTATCTCTTTACCGTTGCAAAATGCTGCTGAAAATTTTGTACGAAGATGGACTATTGTACCGGCAATACTAGTAAGTGACTATTTCCAGACACAACTCAAATAATGATATATGTCCAGTTACCCTGGGGCTGCAAAACCCATACTCATTTGTCCTGGTGGTCCAGACGTACACACACATGCGAACAGTAGCGAGGGGAGGGGGGAAACCCCATTATGCAACTGCTAATGCGGTGAAGGCAGGAAGGTCCATTACCAACTTTCAAACTTTCCTCATGTATAATAATGGAGAACTTTACAGACGTTTATTACAAAAGAAATGTCCCTCCTCCCCCTTTCGTCTAAATCATTTTTTTTTTATTTTTATATTTTCCTCCCATTTCTGACGTTGAAAAGGGTTGGCCAGGGGTGACCACATATTAGGAATATAAAAAAAATTGTCCCATTGTTTAATTAATTAAACACTATGACATGAAAACATGGGGAACTGGATGTACAGTTCCACCGTTCTTGACCTCTGCCCTAGATAAAGATGAGCCGTCAGCTTCACGACCCGATCGCTTTATCTCCCAGGAATATGTATAATGTAAATATATTATATGATTAATATTGGCTTTAAGGTGTTTCTCGATTATTCGTTGCCTTCTTTCTATGGCATCCAAGTACAAAACTAATCCAAGAAGTCTTCTTCAATCACGACTCAATTGACTGACTGGTTGCTAAACTACTGATGGTCCTCACCAACAGAGTAATTTTTCGTTCGGAATCCCACGGGATCACAGCCACATTTTATTCCCGGAGGCTTTGGGAGCTTTCAGACAACTCACTCAATCAGAATTGCTTACTTAGTCTCTACCTCACAGGAATTGAACCGGAATAGCGTAGCCGATATAGTGCCTAGCTACGGGCTGAACGACCGAGGGGTCGGAGTTCGAGTCCCAGTAGAGTCAAGAATTTTCTCTTCTTCATCTCGTCCAGACCGGCTCTGGGGCCCACCCAGCCTCCTATCCAAAGAGTACCGGGGGCTTTTTCCACGGGGGTAAAGCGGTAGGGGCGTAAAGCTGATCACTCACCTCCAGCTAGTGCCGAGGTCAGCTAGTGCCCATACGCCTTCATGGCGTAGTGCTTAAGTAGTTACCATAGGGACAGCTTTACCTTACCTCAAAGGAAACACTACATGTGTATTACAAATAGAAGCTGATTAACGTTACATAGAGAAATAATTGTTATTTAGCATAAGAATTGTAGAAAACCACATAAATACACTGCGCGTGGGGAAAATGTAGAGCTCTCGATATTAAAATCAGATGATAAACTTGTTTACCAGTTTGCTTTGAAAGTTTATTTGAGAATTCAGATTCTCACGACTGCGGTTATGAAGAGTTAATGTGTTTACATTTCAGAAGAACACAATACATCTATTTGCAGATTATAACTATCGATAAACATCTGATAGACTACTTGAAGTCGTAACCCAGAACATAGTTAAACTTGAAACCCACTTATTGTGGGAATCTCAGATTTCGGACCAGGGTGGGGGATTAACTCCGAAAAACAGTAACGTTCATACATATCGCCATCAGTTCCTGCAAAGCGACGGATCATTAGGAGCCGCGGTTAGGACCACCCCTGTCTAGAACTAGTGGCATCTAGGCATTTAAAATGTTAGGATTTATGGCAATATTTTCTGACCCTGAGATCTTCCGCGGCAACCAGATCCTATATTTGCATTGAGGACCGTGAAGAAAAGCAATTTAGAACTACCTCACATTAAAAGCACCGCTACTGTTCCTTCACTAAGGCTTGAAGAAGTCACGTGACCTCTGATTTCGTGTGTATCACATCCTTCTATATAAGCCGGTACAAGAAGTCCCATAAACATGCGACTCTTAATAACGCGAATTTGATTACCATAGCAACGAGTTTTTTTTTTCTTGCTGAGAACTGTCTTTGAGCAGGTTTGAGAAATTGCGAACATATCATGCATCTACATTGTCATCACAGGTAAAAAGTAAAGTTGTCCCTGCGTTTAATTTAGCATCATGTCATGCAGAAGTATGGTGGAGTAGACGTACAGATCCACGTATTCTTGACCTCCGCAATAATTGGGGGTGAGTAGTAAGCTACACGCCCCAGTCGGTTTACCCTCGGTGAGAAAGAGGGTGGGCCCATAGTCGGTTTGGGCGCTCATTAGAAGAGAAAAATCTAGATCTTAACGGGACGCGAACCTCGAAATTTGGTCATCCAGTCCGTGGCCAGCCGCTATGCCGACAGAGCTATCCATGTTCCCGTTGTTATCAATTAACCTATATACATAGTTTTCGTTCAGTATCTTGACCTCTGATGGGAGTAATGTGTTAAGAGTAATTAATGCCAACATACAGGAAATATGTGACGTTGCTTTAGCACGCAGGTGACTCGCGAAGTCCGTCGTTCGTGCATGCACGCAAATCAAAAGTTCAACGAATTGTCAGTTACCTTTGAATTCCGTGAATTGCTGCTGACTTTATTTCCTGTGATGGAAAGCTCTTTCTCTCCCAGAGACCAAATATTACAACAATGGTCTTGTCTGTGTAAAACATCTCATACTTTGAATAGCCAACCTTACAGAAGAAAAATCCCTGTTTGTTCATCGTAACTGGTGGGGTATATAATTTTGGCTCTAATCTTGTGTTTAAAAAAGAATATAGTAATTTTCTAATGATTGCGTAACAATGTAAGTCACTACACAATGATGACGCAACCTCAAAGACATTTTGAACATATTTTAGGCATTTAAACAGCTGGTACTATTTATATTTGAGAACAGGGTGCTGAGGAGCATATTTGGACTGAAGAGAGATGAAGTGACGAGAGGCTGGAGAAAACTGCGTAATTAGGAGCTTCATAACTTGTACTCTTCTCCAAGTATAATTGGAATTATCAAGTCAAGGAATATAAGATTGGCAGAGTACAGAACAGGAATGGGAGAGAAGAAGAATGCATGTACGAATAGAATTTCAGTGGGAAAACCAGAAGGAAACACACAATTGGCATGACTTAGGCGTAGGTGGAAAAATAATATTAAAATGGATTCTACAGAAATTGGATGGACTGGTACGTGCTGTATTGATCTGGTCAGGATAGGGATCAGTAGACGGCTCTTGTGAACACTGTAATGAACCTTTGGTTTCCTTAAAATTTTGGGAAATTCTTGAGTAGCTGAACGCCTGGGGGCTCCTCAAAGAGGGCTCAGCTCCATGGAGTTAAATATTTTTGGACTGTGACGGCCCAAAACTTCACTTCTGAAGAACCCTGCACGGCTGCTGTGCATGTGGCAAGAAGCTCAGGAACGCAGCAGGATGTGACGCACCAATTTTCAAGAGAGATGCATGTGAGAGTGGCCCATATCAATGACGTATAATGTAATATCAGTTTTAATTTTTATATAAATATTATTTCGGCATTTTAAGTGCATTATTCCTAGATACAAGTCACGAAGTTTCATATACTATCAGGTTTTCCAGAAAAAAAGAGACCGATATGATCGAAATATATTGGAGTTTCAGTAGTATATCACGTATATTCAGCGTTAAAAATAAATTAAGCTTCGTTATACTCAGATGGTGATTTCACTTGTTACTTTATACTGGCATATTAGGAGTAAAAAAATATTGAATTTGCAATATTAACAAACATCATGGAATAAAGTACTTATAAAGAAGCTGATATTTACTCAGCTGGTTGAAACATACCAGATTTTCATGGAACCCGAAAGTTGGTAACGTGTTCACAAGAGCAGGCAAATTTCCCCTAATAGGGAACAGATTACTCCATTTTATAACCTAGTGTCCTACAACTTTCCTATCTATGCCTTATGTGTTTTAGGTTGCATTTTCTTTTATATTTTTAAAATGAAATTACAGACTCATCCGTTTAATCATCCTCAAATATTTGGTGAAAACTCTTCTTTATGCAATTTTCACCACCCTCTTACATCCTTTCTCTTTCTTAAGTCAAAATATTCTTCTTAGCACACTTTAACGACGACAAAGCACAGTGGTTATTATATGTACCACCTGTTTAAGCATACCAAAACTCTGCATTCTGACCACACAGTGTATTTATGTGTTCCGTATGGTTCTCACAGTAAACAGCGATTATTTCCCTAAACAGCATTAACCGGTTGGGCTTTGTGGTGGATACGTAATGTGTTTCCTGTAAGGTACGGACTGAATATTTATATTCTTCTAAATTTCCTCGCGTCTTGAAAGAAATGGTGAGATGATACCCAGGTTCCAAGTCGCTACCGTGGCCTCTCATGTGGGCCTTCAGATTTAAAGTCATCAAAATTAAACCGCTCTGTTTTAAAGGCCACCAAGTTATCTTTCCAAATTATGCAATCAATCTTTCACTAAGGAGATGAAAATTCCTTCGGACTTCAGAGCTGTAAGCTTTCGAATATTAGAAGCTCTGTAATTTGTTGTATTTTATTTTATTAGAATATTTTATCTGAAAAAATAATAAAACTTTGTATTAAAAATTCATTGCTTTTCTAAGAGGAGAGTGGACTAACAGGAAATTGATTGGGAAATATAATCCGAGTCATAATGAATATTACGGTGGTATTTGTAATTACCAACCCAGCTAATTAGACTACATAATAATTTCTCTTCTCTGCTACTATTTCTGTGAAATTAAGGAGAAGATTTTATTGGTTGCTGCTCCCGCTTGTGAACCCAACGTGATGTAAAAAAAATAAGTAATAAACGCGTTTTATTTTTTACGAGTCGAAACAAAAAACAATCTAGCTTACCTTGATAGCGAGGTTGCATTTATTCCGTGACACAATCACAAACGCAATGAAAATGAAGATGGAAGAAGACGCATGGCATGTGAATTACTAATTGAATATTTTCCCCTTCCTTGCATCCAATCGTTTTACTAAATCACTTTAACAAACACATTTAGGCCTCCTTCCATAAATGAAAAACACATCCTTAGGGCGAGATAAAAATAGCCTTTCTTAAACTGATCTACGGCGTCCCGTGTCGACGGTTGAAATTGGCTTTGTGTCAAGTGGCGCCATAAGAGATTAAAGGAAAGAATGTTGAACTAAATTGAAGGCCCCCCATTACTGAAACTAACTGCTTAAAGGGCCTTAATTTGCTGTTGTCTTGGCACAAGATTTTCGTCTTTCAAAACTAACTTATGTCCCGTTAGTTCCACGATACTCTGAAGCTGTTGGACGTATTTCTCATCAGTGGGTGCTTACTCAGAGCATTTATCAAATAGATATGTACGAAACATTAATTTGGACACCTATGGCCCTTGTTTTTGCTGGAGACGACATTTCGGAAACAATACTATGTTTCGGGCCTTTGTATAGAACCTACTGTCCTGGTTCAATTGTTAGAGGTAGGTTGCGCCCAATAGAACAGAATTTTTAACCGAGGACGCAGGAAAGAGGGTTGTCTCAAATATGAGAAAAGACGACGCATAATATGCAAAATTAGTTATCGATTTATTGATATGTATATCATTGTCAGATCGCATTAAGTGGAGGAATTGTTTTGGAAGAGACTGTGGACCTGTCGTCTTGACATATTACTGATGATGATGATATCATTGTCACGTAATTTTCGTTTTCAGCTCATTTTTGTAAAGATTATTTTCTAAGATTCCTCTTCCAGCACACTTATGAGGAATGAACTAAGCCCCTTCGCTGTTACACTGACTCACTTGATGATGATGTCGCATAACGTTCAAGGTTTATTCTCCGAGACTTTCTCCAACGATTCAGTTTTACTACGAAAACCACAACATTTTAATTGGTTCCATTTCTCTCTTCTTGACGAAGGATATACGGTGTAAGTTGCTCTATCTTTAACGTCCTAGGTACTTCTTTCGCTTCTCAGCTGAGGCACCGGCTGTAGTGACTAAGGTTATTTGTGTTTTTCCTCAGTCCTTCCAGGTGAATTCCGAGCTGGTACCTATACTAGACTATGCCCGTTTCCTCCTGCCCCTCCCTCGCAAATTAAGTGTCATGGAGGCAGTGTTTCCTGTGAGGTAGGAACGGAATTCATTGCATTAAAATATTTGCCCCTGTTATAGATATTCAGTGTTTTCTATGAGGTACGAACAAAATGTGTGCTTTAAAAAATTTATCTTTCTTATGGACGTATGGTATTTCCTGTGAAGTAGGAACTGAATTCAATGCATTAAAATATTTATCCCTGTTATGGAGAGAGAATGTACCCTGTGATCTACGAAATGAATTTGTGTCTTAAAATATTTATGTTTTATTATGGAGCTTCGGTGTTTCTCATGCATTAAGAAACTGGGCTTTAGAGATATTTGAGGCTTCAGAGGCTTCATATGTCCTGAGACGAAAAGTATTTCTTGAAGGGCTCGAAGAGCGAGGATCAACGTCTACTTCGGGGGGATTGTCTCATTATGAACACTCAGGCTTGAGCCGTCCGCTGTAGTTCCAGAAACCAGAGCAACCGGCACGACCTCAAACTCTCAGACTCATTAATTTTCTTACAGCAAGAAATTACACCAAGTCCATTGCGTGAGACTCGCCGCGCACTGAGAGGGGAGGAAAGTCCCCTCCGCGTGTCACCGAGTTCACTGACATAACCGCCATCATCCTGACGGCGCTGCGAACCGACTAAATACAAACAGTGCAGACCCCTCTGGTTTTGATAGAGGGACTTATATTGATCGTTATTCTGCTGTTGACGCAAATTTAATCAGCTGTAAATATATTAGTAACTCTAAGGGATATTGTAATATAGAAATACTATATAATGCAAATGAACAACTAATCATTTCAAGCAAGAAACAACGGGAACCAAACAGAAAGTCCTAAGAGGAAATAATCGCATACTTTCCTTTAATACGACACGGACCGCATAGAAAACGACGCCTACAACAGTTTTCCTTTGCAGCGAGAACATCTTTATCGAGCCGTTGCGTAGCAGTGATAGGTGGAGACACGGACAGACCCACAAATTTCTTCTGATTCAACATGGACAGCGTCCAACAATTCTTCTATATTTGCGTGTATCTGTTGCTGCGGGAATGTGTTTAGCGAGCAGTCCCCTAGCAACGAGATTTGGATACACATACGGATACACAGACAGCAAGGAGATCTCACAAGCTTACATTTATTTAATTTTCAGGATAAGGAAAGTAGGCTAAAGAACATGCAACATAATAATAAACAAATAAGCCTTAGAGCCCGGTGTTAGTCCACAGATGCTTCGCCGGTCTTGGACAACTTAGACCAAACGCAGGGGCTCACACTTGTGCCGTGAGTCACGTTGTCACACAAAAAGGTTCATCAGAATGGTATTCAGTTTTTGGTCTCCTCTGCAACTTTACTTTAAAAGGGGGGGGGGCGAGCAGACCTTTATATCTTTTAAAATGCGCAAGACACAAAGAATCTAGTCCACACATTATGCGTGCCCTTGAAACTGCGTACATTTTATCTGATGCGGTGGATACGAGATGATGACGTCAGGTACTACACTCTGCTCATTAGCCCTGTATTTGAGACCACGTAATAAGACAGTACATGAGTCCATCGGTCGTGTGTATGCAGATTGGGCCTTCCAACATTTCGGGGAAACTACTGCATTCCTTTGCATCTGCGAAGTTCAAAGCCCGCCCAACATTTGGATTGTGGGATCGAATCCCATTCGAGGTATGCATATCTCTGCGTTTCTTCTACGTTTGTCTTGTTCTGTGTAGGCCTTGCGACAGGCCTGAACCCCTTACAGGGAGTCCTATCCATAAGACCCATAATTCCAAATTATTTGCTATGGGAAACAGACCAGAAGTCCTAATACGAAAAGTAGTAGAAAAACAAGAACAAGAAGCTATTTCTATCTCAAAGTTGCAGACAGCAGGTTCCAACCCCAGATATGTATAAGTCTACAAGTCAAATTACACAACGGAACATCCAAGAAGACCATAATGATCAGCCTCTGCTGGATCCTTGCTACTTGCCAACTAACATGTAGTATGAAGCTGATGTTTTCCTGTGCTTAATTAAGCACCACACCATGAAGACGTATGAGCGAGTGGAGGAACAGCTCTACGTGTGCTTAACCTCGGCACTAGATGAATGTGTGTGGTTAGTTTCACGTCCCGGTCGCTTTAAACTTAGGAAACGTGTGGGTGGATCAAAGGGTCAGTCTTGAATGCTGTTGAGGGAAAAGTAATTTTGACCCTTCTCAGGAATAAAAACTTGGTTCCTTTGTCTTCAAGCCTGTAGCCTAGTCACTATATCGACTAGGTAAGTCGACTGGGCAGTGCCATTTGGAGATTTCCTCTTAACACTCTATTTAGAATAAATCCAGGGCTAGATTTTCGAGGGACGCGAATGTCGGTTACTAAGTACACTAATTTATCGACTGAATTCAGTCCACACGCTCGCATTTTATTCTTTTAATCTCCGTCATAGGTTTGTTGTCCACCCATCTGTGACTATGTCCCACAAGAGATCTTTCCAATTACAATTCCCAAGTAATATGCTTTAAAGGCACCGGCCCATCTTGTCCCACCTAGTCATGCTACATACACCGCCCGTCTCGTCCTCCATGATTTGATCACGCTAATAATATCTGATGAAGAATATAAATTGTGACGCTTCCCTTTGTACGATAGAGAAATAGATAGATAGATAGATAGATAGATAGATAGATAGATAGATAGATAGATAGATAGATAGATAGATAGATAGATAGATAGATAGATAGATAGA
>NW_019740660.1:272008-356847 GCF_002891405.2 Cryptotermes secundus
ATATTCTTATAGTAGCACTCTAAAAATCTTTAGTTATGATGTTTTTAAAATCTTTTAAAATTTTCTCTAAATTTTAAATTTAAAATTTAAAATTCTTAGGGTTACTCGCCCTATGTCTAAGTGCTGGAGCGGCTAGTTCTTGAGATAGATAGATAGATAGATAGAAACTCATTCGATTTGGATTGTAATGTTTTGATTCTGCGCACAGCTGAGGGCTAATTCGAGACAATTTTTAATTTTTCGCAAATTTTACGAGTCTTTGTTACGACAAACATCGATACAAACAATACACAGGGTTAAAATACACGTATCTGTGCATCTTCGAATTGCCCTGTTTCCAGTTGACAGATGTGCAGAGACGTGCTCCTTGTTCACAGAAACTGGCCGGGTGTTGTTCTGCCTTTTATCATGTTACTGTCGCGTGATCGGTTTAATTGGGGACTTACAGAACGTAACTACGAATAACTACGATAGTCTCACTGAGTTACACACTCCAAAGTTCACTGTCCCCACATCATGTATAAAATCTTCTCAGTATTCAGCAGCCGTTGCTTGTTAGCGACTTCAAACAGCGGATGATCCCCTTCCTCTCGGTTTCCGAACTGCCCCGACAGCGATATATATTTATTGGACAAAGCTATTTAGGACAAATTAGTAAAGAGAATGCAGAAATTGTCCTGTATAAATTGCCGGCAGGTCTTACGATTTCGGAGTTAAATATACAAAATGGAGAAAACTGTACATTTCTTAAATTTTTTCGTTAATAATATTATACATAATATCATATGGGATTAAAGTGCGGCCGGTGCGTAAGGCTCACAACCTCACTGCCATCTGTGAGCCGATTGTCTAGAAACTGTGACAGCCTCGACGTCTCACAACCCTATACGCCTCCACGGTCTAATACAGGGATAGCTTTGCCTTTTATGTCCGCTAAGCAACAAATGAACAGCGACAGAGGAACTAATTATGTAGGATAATTAGTGAGAGTTGAGTCAAATGAGTTGAGTCGACAGCTGGAGCAATGAGTGAGTTGCCAGCCGGTAAGAATGTGAGCAGGGAAGCAGAGGGCAGTGTTGGAATCCGTCACCAGGCAACTACTGATGAAGTCACAGCAAACTGAGTACGTTCTGTAGTGAATTGTAGATTGTATAAATTATCGATAGGGCTATAGTTACTTATAGTTACGTTAAGGGTTCAATAAATCCAGTTACCAATCCAAACCCCGTCTATAGTCACACTCATACACGTATCAATATTTTAATCGTTCTGAGACCGTAAGTTGTGTTCAGAGTGAATGTTGTTGTTTTGAATACATTTTTACTACACTCCACTAAAACTGATATGAAGTGTCTAAAATATTTTTTCTCATAAGTACTCATTGACAGTGACAAATTATTACGTCATATGAAGAAAATTACTAACATGTCAGTGACGCCATTGAACAGGAACCGAAATCACCATGCCGGAGATTTCATTTAACATGTGGTACTTTCCTTCCGTACGGTTGGCCACTTAGCGTATGACGTGTCTCAGCTATGATATTTGTAAAAGTGTTTTATATCGAACTGCAGTCGGTATAACTACGGACTACGGGCTCGACGGCCTGGCATCAATTCCCCATAAGGACAAGAAATTTTTCTTTACTCCACAGCCCAGACCGGATCCGATGTCCACCCATCCTCATATTCAGTAGGAACTTGCGGACATGATAAGCGTGACTCCTCCTCTCTCTCTCTCTCTCTCTCTCTCTCTCGATAGATTTTGTTTGAAACTTCTATCTTGCCGGAGAATATCTGCCTAGTTAGGCTCTAGATGAGAGTAAAACCTGAAGTAAGCCGTGTGTTACTATTGCTCGATTTCAACCAAATTTGAATGTATCGGCAACTAGCTAATTCCATTCAGCTGAGCCCTTCTTGGGAAGCCTCAATTTGCACAGCTACTCAAAAATTACCCAAAACTTTATGGAACCAGAAGGTTTATTACCGTGTTCAAAATAACCCTCCATTGATCCCCATCCTGAGCAAGATCAATCCAATCCATACCACCCCATTCTGTCTCTTTAAGATCTATTTCAATATTATCCTCCCACCTACGTCTAAGTATTTCTAGGGGTCTCTTTCTTTCTGGATTTCCCACCAATAACCTACATGCATTCCTCTTCTCCCCATTCGTGCTACATTCCCTACCAACTTCATCCTCGTTGACTTCATCGTTTTAAATATATTTTGAGAAGAGTACAATTTATGAAGCTCCTCATTATGCAGTTTTCTCCAGCCTCCTCTGACTTCATATAACTGTTCAGTCCAAATATTCTCCTCAACACCCTGTTCTCAAACACCTTCAGTCTATGTTCCTCCCTTAACGTCAGAGACAAAGTTTCACAACCATACATAACCACAGCAAAATTATACTTCTGTATATTTTTCTGGAATGTGTCAACAAACTGCCGTTGAATGTAAGCTGTAAAATTTCAAGAAAATCTCTGCATCGGGTCACAAGAGACAGTGGCGAAGCCTGTAGGCACATGTCTGCGACTTGTTCGGTGTGGACGCCCCAAACATTTCCTCCAGTCGCGTGTATATTTGTGCGCTGTATGTTTATACATTAAATCACTGATCTTATAGCAAATAATAAAATCCATTTCATAGAAACTTTTAATATTTTAAAAGCTTTCTTGATCAATGATGGTAACCAGTGATCTTATTATCCACATAGGTCCATGAAGGACATCTTGAGAGCTCAGTGGAGGTTGCGCACAGGGTTCAGGCAAAACTGATGCCTAGCGTGGAGCAAATCCTGGTAAGTCCATGGAATCGCCCTCTAACAGCTTTATATATTAACCCTTTAAAGCACAGTGGTTACTATACTTACCATCTGCTTTAACACTGGAAATTTTTCGTATTATTTCTAATATCGTAGTCTCCTGGGTTATGACATCCTGTAGATTTGTTGGCAGATACAGATCTGTAGGAAGGACACACTGCTCCCATCCTCATGGCTGAAGGCAGCGTATTCGTCCAAAATGTTTTTATTTGTCCAAGGAGGCAACATACTTCTCAGAAACGTCTGTATCCGCCTATAAAATGTTTCCGAATTTCAGTGGATCTCGGAGAAAAATTTGTGGTGATGAATTGAGAGCAAAGAATGAATGAAGCGATTATTTATGTCCTTACGAACGGTTTTATTTCAAACGAATGAGCGTTTTCAAGAAACGAGAAGCACCGTGTGAGATTTGAGCTTCTCAAATCGTTAAGTCTGTGGTCTCCTGGAACGTAACACCGTGCAGATTGGTAGACACGTACCAACATTTCAGAGTCTGTCTTCCTTTTCTATCATCCTTTTTTAATTAAATCTATAAATCCAGGGGAAATACAAGCTACAGTTTAGGAAGATTATTTGGGAGAAAAGTTAGTAAGAACACCTAACAAACCGCACGGCAAAGAAACTATTCTTGCAAAATATATTTCACATTCGTAAGGAAGAAATGTTGGCCTATTTGTTCCACCGTTAACATGGGTAAATTAAAATAAGAATATAAATGCATCTGAGTTGTGTCATTTCTTGGATCTTAAATTTTGAAATCATGGAAGTTAACGACGTTTCCGAGGAACTTCATACCTCCATCTTGAAAGTGTTAAGATTAAGCCAAGAAAGAATCAATTACTCTAACCCCTGCTTGTTTCTCCTTTACTGCTTGGTTGCCTTACTCTTTGACCTTGAAAATGGAAGCTGCACATTCCTCCGAAACGTCGGTAAACTTCTACGGAATATACAGCACCACATACCGGAAGAAAACATTATGATTTCCGTGATAAACTCAGTTCAACAAATCTTGAGATATTAATTGCACTTTACTTACTACACTTTAACATTGAATGCTCTGAGGTTACCTGTATGTGAATCGTCTCTCCTCTTATCGATAGTTGAACATTCGATGACGTAATAGGGTAACGGGAAGGGGGGGGGTAGAGGCCGTTTAAGACTGGACAATTAAAATTGCTTCTGTAATAAGAGACTAAGGTAGGACAAACGGCTTTCGTAATGGCTTGATCTCTGTCACGAGCACTATGCGCCTTCATTAAATTCCTTCTCATTTTAAAAATAATTCGTTGGCTTACATAACGAAATAGAATTCCCACTAGATTTCTGGTCTGACTCCAGGCGCAAACAAAAGAGCAGAGACCCGAGCTCCAGTTGCACGCATGCGCCACTGCGGTATGTCCTCAGGCATTTGTAGCATTCATGGAACAGAGCCAATCAAATTATTGCTTCCTTGGGTTTCTTTTCGGCCCTGAACATAGTTACAGTATGCTCATCCGAAACGCCAAGAACTTCCACCAGAATACACTACTTCACATCCCTGAATCTAGCACTGTTCATAACAGCGACTGGGCGTGAAGTCCGAAGAATCGGGGATCAGTTCCCGAAAAGTGCATAAGATTTCTTCTTTTCGTAGTGTCCAGACCGGCACTGAGACCCACAGAGCCACTTGTCGAATTGGTACCAAAGCATCTGTCCTTGGGGATAAAGCAGCCGGGACCTGAAGCTGACCACCCACTTCCATCTAGTGTCCAGTACGTTTTCACAGTGTGCTTGTTAAATAAGGCCGCACCATAGCTCAGACAGTTAGTCGCTGGCTTCCCATTGCTGCAGCCCGGGTTCGAGGCCAGGTTAGGTCATTTGGGATTTAAGGTAGACAAAGTGGCGCCGGGGCAGGGTTCCTTCGAGTACTTCGGTTTCCCCTGCCAGTCTTCATTCCACCAATTGCCCCACAATCACCCTCACCCATCATCTTGGGTTAGTACAGTACGCCAATAGAGGCCGCAGTACCAAGTGGACTCAGTCTCACCCCACTAAGATTAATGAAAAACGGAGGAAATATCTGTTAAAATGTGTCATAGCCTATAATTAAAACACGTTGACTGTAGAGAATGTTCACTTGGTAGACCAGGAAGAAGATGGAGGATAGTTTGAAGATTTAAGAAGAGTTGTGAATCTTTTGTGCACTTACCGGCGCTTTAAAATGTAGGCTATATAGCTTCGAATTACAACTTGATTGATGAATATAAAATTATCCCTGTCACAGGCCGTGGAGTCCCATAGGATTGTGAGACGTCGAGGCTCCTACATTTTCTCTAGGCAATCGGGCAACAGATGGCAGTGGGGTTGTCAGTCTTACGCGCAGGCCGACCGTCCTTCACCTCCAGGAAGATTCCTGGTACTCATTTCTGTTAGAGGTTGAGTCGACCCCAGGGCTGTAGTACAGCTCAAAGGATTAGGGCAATTGAAAAACGCAATGACCTTATCGGGAATCGAAACTGCGACCTTCCGGTTTGTAACATAGTGCCTCAACCATCTACCATACCGCGTACCCCACAGGTTGATATATTATGATAAATTAGAATGGGTTTGGCATAATTGAAGTACAATCCGGATATTTCTTGGAGGGGCTAAGAAAAACCGCGGAATGCCTCAGTCAGGATACTGTGTGTCCTTGCCAATTACGTCCCAACTCCAGCCTGAGCTCGCTGATTTCCTTTGGTGAACAAAGTCCTAAGATACGACGAAGAATTCAGAGAGCCGTGGAGACGAGATTTGAAATCAAAGTAAATCTTGTCTTGTACGTAAAGACGTGCGTTTTCTTTGATCTGTTTTGGGAGAGACCAGAATAGGGGGGTTCACCTTTTGTTGTCGCAGGACGTTCCATATTAGACTGCATTTCCTTCTTTAACATCAGGTTACAGCCGCCGAAATGCGTTCTGCAACATCGGCAGACAATGATACAGTTGTAAATACGAGAGGAACAACATTCAGAGATTTCAGTTTCGACATCTGCTCCTTCCATTAGACATAACGTATCCGGTTACTTCTGTTTCTTGTTCGTTCGTGTAGACAGTTGCCTTTCCTTCCGAAAACCATTTAAGAGACGCGATAAGATGTCTTGTAATTCGATAGGTATTTACCAATGTCTCAAAGGATCCTGATGTCTTCAACTTCGAAAAGTAAATATTGTAATCTTGTATTTACCAAAGTTTCGGAGAAACCTGCTGCCTCCATTTTCAGGTTAAAAATTGTAATACCATATTATATTTACCAGCGTTGCAAATGACCTTTTTCTGTCTTTATATTCAAGGAAGAATCGTATAATATTAAGGACATTTCGAAAGAACCTGCTTCCTCCATCTTCATGATAAAAATCATAATCTCATAGATATTTACCAGTGTTGCAAATGCTTTTTTTATCTCTATATTTAAAAAAAATAGTGTAATAGTAAGGACATTTCGGAGGAACCTGTAGCATCCATCTTCAAGTTAAAAATTGTAACCACACATATATTTATCAGTGTTGCAAACAATTTTTTCTGTCTTTGTATTCAAGAAGGAATGGTGTAATATTAAGAACGTTTCGGAGGAAGCTGCTGCTTCAATTTTCAGGTTAAAATATTGTAATCTCATATGTATTTACCAGTGTTGCGAACGATCTTTTCCTGTCTTTATATTCAAGAAAGAATGATGTAATATTACGGACGTTTCAGAGGGACATGCTGTTCCTTATTCAGGTTAGAAAAATATATGATATATATTTATAGATGTTTCGAAGGAATGTGTCTCTTCAGTCTTCAGGGTATAATTACTCCACCACAAACATGGAGACAGGAGGTTCCTTCGAAAGACTGCTAAATATGTACCAATGTATGATTTGAGGTTTTCACGGCGGTGACTATGAAGAATGCCGTCTTCTGGGATTTGGCGTCATGTAGATAATTTATTAACCGACGTTTCGGAGGAACGTATCGCCTCCATCTTCAAGCTATAAGACACCTCACGCTGGTTCGTTATTCACGGATTTCTTATACCCTGAAGATTGAGGCAATGCGTTCCTTGGAAACGTTGGTTAACAAAATATCTGCACAACGCCACATCCCAGAAGCCGACATTCTTCAATATGTACCAAATTACACGGCGTCACATGGCAGAAGACTGTAATCGTCATAAACTTAAGTCCAACCAAAGAAAGTGCAGTAAGTTTCCTTCCCGTTTCTGTGAGCAAACCGTCTCATCTTTCGGAGAATTGGTTCTACACCTGCAGTCGGCAACAGGAAATCAATGTAATATGTTTGCATGTTGTGCGAGGGATGTGGAAACTGACCGCGTTTTACAGCCTGCGGTCACATAAGTGGTTCCATATACAGGATGTTCAATTTAAAATGAACAAATTTATAATATTTTAAGTTCGAATTTAACGAGAAATATTTTCTGTTTCCGATTTTCCACTAGTGTGTTTAATAAGATTATTGTCTTCTTGGTAGTTATCAGGGAGTTATAAACCCATATATCGCTGGAAATTTCTGCCTCCCATCTTCATGATTCCAAGGATCACAGTTCTAAGAACTGTAGTAATAGTCGTACAAGGTATATACATGCGTACATGGTACAGGTAATTCAATTTCTTAGAGAGATGTATGAAAACTTAGGAACAATCCCTATGCAAGTACAAGAGTAAAACAGGTCTATATGAACGATTCAAGGCTATAACGGTGGTGGTTGGGTTATAACATCGTGTAGCTCGATAGATCCGGTCTAGCAAACCGAAATTAACGGACGTGGAGATTCGTTGCGCTGACCACGCGACACAATCTAACCGCTAATGTTGGCACTAACTTCGACGACAAGCGGCAGTCGCTCGGTCGGTATAGTTCGCTTAAGCCAATTGCAAACTCAGCAATAAGGATGGGGTAAGCTTGTTGGTTGGTTCCTTGGGTTGCAGTTAAACCCTGAAGATGGAGGCAGTACGTTCCTCACAAGACTTCGTTATGTCAGGTCCCACAGTCAGCGCTGTGAGAATTCAATATTCAAAGATGATGTTGCTTTGTTTTCCGCAAAACTTTCTCGATTATATCAACCATTGTAAGTTTCTCGTATAGCGACTACCTAGGAGCTGAAAGATTGACGTGTCGGAGTTTGAGTCTCGGTAGGGTGTAGAACTCTTTCTTCTCCACGTCGTCCAGACCGAATTCGGGGTTCACACAACCTCCTCTTTCCCCAGGGGTGAAGAAGCAGGGGCGTGAAGCTGACCACTCACTTCCAGCTAGTACCGACGTCAAGAAAATGTGGATTCATACATCTAATCCAGGGCCACGCCGTAGCGTAGTTGGTTGAGGCACTATGCTACAAGCAGGAAGGTCGCGACTACTACTCCCGATGAGGTAGATTTTCTCAATTTACCTAATCCTTCCAGCGACACTATTGCTCTGGGGTCCACTCGCCCCCCAACAGATATGAGTACCAGGAATCTTCTGGGGAGGAAAATGCGGCCGGCGCGTAAAGCTGACAAACTTACAGCCATCTGTGAACTGACTGTCTAGAGAAAATGTGAGACCCTCAACGTCTCACAACCCTATGGGCCTTCGCGGTCTGTTACAAGGATAGCTTTACTTTTTACCCTTTTTACATCCACTCCCTCATACACCTTCATGGCGTATTGTTTAATTATTTAAGCACAGTGACAATATGACTATTTTTACTGTAAGCTTCTCAGGAAACACTAGTATCCGTGTAGTTATAAGCCTATATTGTAATTTACTTTCTTAGTACTCATAATTGTAACACTCTGTATATAAAGTGATCCTGTGTGTTTAGTCTGTTGAATACCTAACAGCAAGATCCAGACAATGTGGGGAGTGGAGACCCAGATATTAAGCACATATGGCGTTTATTGAGGCTGTTATTCAGGACATTTCATGTCGATATCTAGGTCTAGATAACAACCGTCGACGCACCGGTAAAATGGTAACTTTGTTTTGGTGGTTACGTAATGTTCGCAAACGGTAAAAGTTGAAATTTGGAAGGAACAAACTGTAGAATAAAATATGCGTAAGTAAAGTACTACCTCATAGAATGTGACGCCATATAGTCTGGTAGATAATACGAACGTGTCAGAGGAAAGTTTGGGCCATTTCTGTCCTGAAGATGGGAGCAGCGTGTTTCTCCTAAATGTAGGCAACTTGGTACAGATTCCACTTCCTGTAAGAGGAGACGGCTGCCTTTAAATCGCTGCAGACAGCCTCAGCCTCAAACCTCGGGTAGGGGAGAAGTTTAGTTAATTAACAAATATAAGATTAAACCACGCGTTGTTAACTAAATGTAACTATGGATCAGGGTCCTTGATGAGCTAATCGTCCCTCAACTAGTAATACAGTTCACCGCTTTCTAATGAACCCTAAGGTACACTGCGTTGTTCAGCTTGTTCGCCACTGGTCCCTATCCTGAGCCAGATCAATCCAGTCCATAACGCCCCCTCCTATCTCTCTAAGATTCATTTTAATATTTTCCATCTAACTACGCCTAGATATTCTAAGAAGTTTCTTCCATTCGGGTTTCCTGATAAAGAAATACGCGCACCTCAACTCTCATGTGTTCTTCATATATTGCCCATCACGTTCTCCTTGATTTGACCATCCTAATAATAATTTGTTACAGAGTACAAATTATGAAGTTCTTCATTACGAATTTATATATGTTTTTCAGTTCATTATTTTCTCTTGAGTCAATACATGGCACTTACTACGATTCTGAAACTGATGTAATTTAATCCTATGAAATACAGCGGTAACCAGATAAACCATCAGATTCCAGAAGGTTCTGTCTGTGGTTTGTAGCATAAATTCCTACCTCCCTTTCTATCCTAGTTCCACGAATGTGCGTGCTTTAACACAATTTTTATTGCATATTTTCCTGGAGACATCTCCTGTAAAACTACGCCGATTAGGTTAGGTCCGCTTGCTCCAAAATTCTATGCAATTCAATATGCAGCACTCATCCTACCAACCGACAATGAAAGCGTCGTTGAACACCCTACGAACTTGTTATGGTTCTCACAATAAACAGCGATTATTGTCCTAAAGAGCATTAACCGGTTTGGCCTTGTGATGGAGACGTAATGTGTTTCCTGTGAGGTACGTACTGAACTCTGCATTCTGCCCACACAGTGTATTTATGTGTTGTTGGTACCCAATTCCACGTTGCACTGCATGCCTCATGTGCAGCCCTCCCATTGTTAACATCAAAATTTCGCCTTAATATAGCCCTCCCAACGTTAGCAAAAACAAACAAACAAAAATCCGATCATATGCTCTATCTTTACCAGAAGGACAAGCCGGCACTGCCTGGGAACCTTCAAAATCGGAGATATAGATTCATTCCCCCCCCCCTCCCAATGTAGTGTCTCTCACTACGACCACCACTTCTTCTCTCTCTCTATCACAGTGAAAGCAGACGATAAGACCTTGCTTCTAATTTATGTGTTCCGTATGGTTCTCACAATAAAGAGCGATTATTTCCCTAAACGACATTAACCGGTTGGGCTTTGTAGCGGAGACCTAATGTGTTTCCTGTGAGGTACGGACTGAACTCTGCATTCTGCCCACACAGTGTATTTATGTGTTCTGTATGGTTCTCACAATAAACAGCGATTATTTCCCTAAACAGCATTAACCGGTTGGGTTTTGTAGCGGAGACGTAATGTGTTTCCTGTGAGGTACGGACTGAATTCATAATTAATATAAACGTTTTACTGCAAGAGGAACACCCGTGTGGAGGCGGGGTCGAATACTTTCACTGTGACCCTGCGAGTCGTAGGAGGTGACGAAAAGAGAAGTCTCAAATCTGAGACAATAAAATATGGTCGCGAGTTCCAAGGGACTCGGGCCTGAGAAAAACTGCGCTGGCAAGAGTCAGCAGCATATATAAAAGACTTACCCGTTGTCTCGTCAGAGAGGGCGCCCCATAAAAACAAGATCGTATCTGTCAAATAGTAATGAATATCTGGTCATGTGCTCCAGTTGGGACTCGTCACCACGACAGACAGACTCACTGACCGTCAGTTCCAATGTGACTTTGACTTTGACTGCAAGAGGAATACTTTTCAATATCACGCTATATGTGCGATACGTACACTTGACAAAAGCCCAAGTATATGCACAAGAGACAAACTCATCTTCTCGTCAGAGAGGATGTTACATACCTACAATTCAAAGGGGTTGACGCTAAGACGAACTGATTGGCAGTAAACCATCAGTCATAAAGTAACTTTGACGTTGAAAAAGGAAGATTTTTGTAACATGTTATATGCGATACTTGTCGAAAGGACAAGCATATTCATAAATGAGCCCATTTTCTCGCCAGAGAGGACGTAATAATAGGACTTCCAAGAGTTCAGTTGAAGAAAATATCTCTGATCGTAAATCTCAAGGGGCTCGACGCGAAGGCGAACAGATTATCGGCAAACCGCCAGTTGTAAAGTGACACTGATTCTGACTCTGACTCTGACTCTGAGATTAATATCAGGCTTTATAACAAATGAACTGTTTTGTTACTAATGCACATAAATGTGGTACCCAGAGATTTCCAGACGATACGAGTATAAGAATGTCTGAAGAGCATCAGTGAACAGCACATCCCAGTACCTTACACACAGATTGCTAATGACTACCTCGAGCTTGCAGCCATAGCGAGCCAGTAAAAGAGCTTTGTGCAGCCTCAGCGAGCCCGTAAGACAGCTGTGTGCAGCCTCAGCGAGCCAGTAAGACAGCTGTGTGTAGCCTCAGCGAGCTAGTAAGACAGCTATGTGCAGCCTCAACGAACCAGTAAGAGAGCTGTGTGCAGACTCAGCGAGCCAGTAACAGAGCTGTGTGCAGCCTCAGTGAACCAGTAAGAGAGCTGTGTGCAACCTGAGCGAGCCAGTAAGAGAGCTATGTGCAGCCTCAGCGAGCCAGTAAGAGAGCTGTGTGTAGCCTCAGCGAGCCAGTAAAACAGCTATGTGCAGCCTTAACGAACCAGTAAGAGAGCTGTGTGCAGCCTCAGCGAGCCAGTAAGAGAGCTGTGTGCAGCCTCAGCGAGCTAGTAAGACAGCTATGTGCAGCCTCAACGAACCAGTAAGAGAGCTGTGTGCAGCCTCAGCGATCTAGTAAGACAGCTGTATGCAGCCTCTTTCTCAGAGCTGCGTTGGCGTGCATAGGAAAGGACGGGATGCAATTCTGCAATGTAATGACGAGATAAACCACAGAGACAAGGAGGAGGACGAGGACATAAGAAAGAAATGAACAAAAGAAAGAGAGAAAGAATGGACCAATAAATAAACAAACCAAATTTTAAAGAGCAGAATTTGCATACTAATGAGCAGCTTCATAACCTGTGCTTTTCGCCAAGTGCAATTTGAATGATCCAAGTCAAGGAGGATGAGATGGGCAGTGCATGTAGCACGAATGGGTGAAGAGGAAAGGATATAGGATATTGATGGGAAAGCCAGAAGGAAAGAGACGACTAAGAAGACCAAGACGTAGGTGGGTGCATGATATTAAAATGGATCTTAGAGAGAACACTTCTGGGTTCCATAAAATGCTGGGAAGTTCTTGAATAGGTGAACAACTGGTGGCTCCTCAGGAACGGCTCAGCTCCGTGAAGCTAGATAGTTAGTTGTGCGTATATGATGAAAGAAATTGCCAGAAGGACGCAGATAAGTAAATAACATTATTCACATCTTCCGACTGCAAAGGCCGCGGGAAAATATTCTCGTTGGGCTCAGTATTGATGCCTCATGAAAACTGTACTAATAATTCCCACTGTTTGTAGTTATATGTTTACTATATCTGATACACTTTATGTTTCCTGTAACACACGCGACGGTATATGGACCATGGTTTATACAGTCAGCGGCTTAGGGGGTTATTAAGTTACAGCTGTGTGAAGACATTCTCGGTTGATCGGAAGACGAGAAGCCTGTCTCTCTCATTAAGTCATTTTTTTGTGTGAATGTTGCATGATACAACAGCTCAGTAGCCGCGGCCTGTGCTCGTAATGACGACGAACTGGTGTTCAATTCGCAGCGCCGCCCGGAAATGACGGCCACACACAGAACTATGTTATGTGCAACACAGGCCTACAAGGCTTATGTTTACTAATGACCTACGGTAGGAACCTTCTCTGGCATCCAATAATCAATCAAGTAAACTAGAAAAAGCTATCCCTGTACCAGGCCGTGGAGGCCCATAGAGTTGTGAGATATCGAGGCTCCTACATTTCCTAGACAATTTGCTCGTAGATGGCGGTCAGGTTGTTAGCCTTACGCGCCGCCCACCCTTCACCCACAGAAAGAATCCTGGTAGCCTTTTCTGTTATAGGTTAAGTGGAACCCAGGGCCATAGGGTGGCTGGAAGAATTAGGTCAATTTAAAAATTCTATTACCTCATCAGGAACCGAATTCGCGACCCTCCGGCTTTTAACATAGTGCCTCAATAAACTATTCTACGATGTTCCCCTGTCGAATAATATAAGTTTAAAAATAATCATGTAGCTTTTCTTCAAATTAACTTAATTCTGATTAAATTAAACCAGGTGATCCGCATGCGAAGCAAGCCCTAGAGATTTGTAACCGAAGGAAACGGAGAGGGTTTGAAACAGGGTAAAGCCCCAGGAAGTGACATATTTTTCTAAATCATTTTTAGAATTAAGTTTGTATTTCATAGAAAACTGTTACTTCAACACCGAGCCCAATCGTTTAATGCTATTTTTTTTTGGGGGGGGGGGGATTTTTTTTTTATTNTCGAGAATAAGCAGCAATATATAAGTAAGCCCACATGATGCGCAGAATGCAAAGTTTTTGTCTGTTAAAGCAGGTGGTACATTTACCACTTAGCGTTAAACAGTCAATAAGATTTAACACAAAACTCCTTGTACGAAACCTGAAGAAAATTGTCCAATAGGAAGACCACGGAATAGATGAAAAGACTATGTTAAAATGTATCTTAAAAATATGATGATAGGGTGTGGATTGGATTGATATGGCTGAGGTGGGACCAATGACGTGCTGTTGTGAACGCGGTAACGAACATACGTGTTCCATAAAATGTAGGGACTAGTTTGAGGGGCTGAGCGGCTCTTAGTCATTAGGGCTTTAAAGCGTTGAAGGCAATCTTGTCGGCATTGCGTGAAGCATTTAAATTCGTTTCTGCTGCTCCGCTGTTGAGGTGGACACATTTATGGTTATGTTGCTGTTGACGTAACTAGGATCCCCTTTTGTTTTGCTCGTGAATGTCACGGTTATGGAATAACTAATCAAGATAAAAATGTACTTAACAATGCAGAAGACCTATAAAGTGTAGCATATATGTTATAGCTGACAATTATAATGTCTTTTTGTAAACCAGAAATTACCTCGTAAGGCAATTAACAAGGTCAATAAAATAACTGTCCCTTACTCAGCATCATCAACTAATGTATAACATTTACATTTCAACTCTGTCGGTCATAAAGTAATATTTAATGTGTCCAATACGGCAGTTCTTTAACAGTTAACAAAATAATTTTGACACAAATTTCGTAAATACTTTTAGGTTTCTTTGAAAAAGGATGTCACGTTTCTTGTTCAGGAATTAATGTTATAGGTACAAACTCTGGCTATGAATCTCAGATATCAAGCAGAACATCTATAGATGTCTGTTTGTATAGCAATAAAGGACTTCATATTAAATAGACTTTAAAGAATTTTGACGATGGTGTATGCTATACAGAACTATAAGGCTTATTTTGGACTTTATACATCGTCTGATATATATAAGACAAAAAACCACAACAGTTCAGAGACTAGATGTGTCTCCGTCCTCAGGTGGATTTGGAAGATCCAGTCTCCAAAACGTTGTGGTTTCTTGTCTTATATATACCAGACGATGAATAAAGTCCAAAATAAGCCTTATAGTTCTGTACTTCATATTAAAGGCAAAGAGTAAATTTATAACTAATTAATTAAGCACTGCGCTACGAAGGCGTGTGGGGGAGTGGATGTACAGATCCAGGTATTATTGACCTAGTCACTGCATAGAGAAAAATGATCAAATTCACGTTCTGGCCACTTTATATCTGAGCAAACAGACCTTAGGCACCCTTTATATAGGCGACTTGGCGGCCTCAATTTCGCGTTAGGACGCCCGGAAGAAGAGAGTTTTCTTGTCACCCGAAGTGAATCGAATCACGATTCTCCGGCCACACAGCCCGCATTCCGTCGTCCTTTATCCCTCTTCACTGGTACTTCTATACGTTAAAGACTGGATTGATCTGGCTCAGGAAAGAGACCAGTGGAAGAGGGCTCTTGTGAACACGGTACTGAACCTTTGTGTTACATAAAATGAAAATTCTTGAGTAGCTGCGCAACTAGTGGCTTCTCAAAAAGGGCTCAACTACATGCAGTTAGTTAGTTATGTAGCCCCCCAGTTTCGAAACCAGCTGTGTCCTAGTGGGTGGGTGGGGGTGGGTAATTCACTTGAGGGCGGGCTGGGTGTTACGGCGGACACACATGGTGTTTGCACTGTCGCCTCCTGGACCCTCCCACTACCTCACAACAGTTCCATGTCGTTACATGGCATTATTACGTTAATCGTTGCGGATAGAAAAAAAATCATAACGACTTTTGTATAAGAAGGGAAAACTATTTAGGTCTACCTGAAACAGGCAACGTTTGTTTGGTGAATATAATGCGCTCAGTTCGGCATTGAAAAGGAGAACATGACACGAAGTAGTTGGGTATCTTGAATACTGCGGACCGTTAGCTGAACAAGTGATTAATCCAGCAGTTAGTTTTATTATCTATCCATCCACCCAATCGTATGCTGCGAACAGAATCCACGCCATTCCTAATGATGACGTAATTACTTACGTCATTATCTGGGGCATACAAAACAGCCCCAGCAAGGGGAGCCTGTATCCAGGAAGAGATCTGACAGTGCTACCAATCTAACTTTCACCATCGCTTATTTTGCCTTTAGTTTCATTATCTTTGTAGAAAGGATTTGTGCCATCACATAGTAATCGAGCAATATATTATAGTCTGGATACTTTCAGCGTAGTTAAATAACCAATTAAGCGGCCTCCGTAGTGTAGAGGTAACGTTCCCACCTCATGACTCGTGGTACGCGGGTTCAAATACCCGGCGGAGGTCGTCGAATTTTTAAGGGCGGAAAAATTCATGGAACAAGTCCTCCGGGAGGGACTTTAAGCTGCGTGTCCCGTGTCGTAACTTTACGGCACGTAATAGAACCTCATATCCCCAAAGGGGATCACTGAGCCAAATTCCAGGACGTTTCCCGCCCAACAATAGCCTCTAAGGCCTCTGATAAACGGGGGAAGCATTATAGACACCGCTAAGCAAGTGGCCGAACTCGCTTGCTGGGCGGGACTGGTGGTACGCACCATTTATCGGTAGGGTAAAGAGACTGGTAGAATATCATAGAGGGAAGCACAATAGATCAAACTGGTCGCGGTGCATGTGGAAATCCACCCTCTCTAAATAATTAACTAACTAAATAAATAACCAATTAACACATATGCACCATAGACACGGTTATCAATACAGGGGGGAGGGGACGATAAAAATGCGAGGAACCCCATACCTTCTGTTTGTAATGCTGACTAATTCCAAGGAGTTAAGTTCTTCTTGAGGAAATACACATAACGGTTGCTCGACCAAACAGGTCTGCTTAGATGCCATGCTTTAGACAAGCGTCAGGGGAGTCCTCGGTTCCAATCCCGGCAAGTACATCGTCTGTCTTGATTGAGGGTTTTAGTACTTTACTGTCTCACCAGGGAAAATGCCGGGATGGTACCTCCATTAAGCCGTGACCGCCTTCTTCCAAATCCTTTCCAATTCATCATCCAACATCAAACCATATTTAGTCTAGCTACTGGAAATGGCTTTAAATAGGCCACCAACAGAAGACGTGGAGAAATTATGAGCACTTCATGGAACCGAGAAAGTTTACTGCGATGCTCAAAAGAGGCCGCCAGTTTCGCATACCCTGAGCCAGATGAAACCACAGTCTAACATTTCGCGTCTTCTTCCTTGTTGCTCTAAGAAGTCAGAAATGTGTGGGGGCAGAAATTTAGTAGAAGAAGTGAGATGAAGGACGAGCAAGAGAGAGAGAATGGACGGCTGAGGGAAGAAAACAAAAGAAAAGTGTCCACTTATTGACCGCGGCAGCCCCTTACAATGCACAAGTCTATTTAGGACAAGATAGATTTAAGGCACATTGCCTGGACGCTTGGAAACAGCGTACGCTTACTTACGAATGCATTCGTATTTTCGAATGTTAAGTTTGCAATTAGATTAGAGGTTTCTCACGGAAAAGTATTTCCTTTTGCGATGTGGAGCCTAGAAGAAAATTAGCGTCTGTAATACGCGAAAAGAATGGCAAGATTGTTAAAAGAACATATTGTGGCATTTAGACCATCAGAAAAAAATTGTATTAAAACTCGTGAAACAAAATAGTCGCAAGAGTTCATAGGCAGAACGTGACTACGCTGGCGAGAGCCGAGCAGCAATGTAAACGATAGACCTGTGCTATCGTCAGAGTGGGCGCCCCAAGCCAACAAACCCTTAACTGTCTTACAGCAACACAAATCTGGTCTTGGGCCCCAGATGGGTGCTTGACATCAAGACAGACTGACCGTCGGTCGTAACATAACTTTGACCTTGAGTTATTCGAGAATTGCTGTAGCTGAGGCATGAGGGATTTCGGGAATCCAGAATAAGGGAAATGTTGGGAGTTGAGAGCCGCTACCAAGCAACGGCTAGGGAATACTGAGAACAATTTATATGCGGTGTGATTACAGTGATGTTTGAAGTGTGTAACTTGGTGAGAGTGCCGTAGTTATTTGTAGTTACAAGTGTGTCGGATAAATCTGATTACCACTCCATTTCCAGTAGCCACTCACGCTTACTACGTGACAATATAGTCAGAGAGAGATTGAGTACATATGAAGAGGAAAAGCAAAATCATGTGATACTAGTCAGGATTCCTTTACCGTTTTGTATGTAACCTGTATTGTGAGTAAATTAAAACCAAATGCAGGTTCAGTTATATTGTGTTTTAAAAATTAAAATTTTAAAGAATGTATTATTGGATTCAAAATTTTGTTATATTATCGGAGCCATTTCTTCTTCGATATCGGTAATTTAACGACGCTGTCAATAGCTTGACTATACTAGTATGACGTTAAATGGTAGGATGACAGATGATGAACTGGAAAGGATTTGGAAGGAAGCAGTCGGCCAATGCCGCGGTCGAAATTCTTTTGTAAACTCAGTGAACTTCTACCAGACTAAACCGCGTCACATCCCAGGATAGAGTGCTCTTCAGAGCCACGACTGTGAGAAACTAAACACCAAGTTGTCACGGCCAAAGTGGAACTGCATTTTGGATGACGGAGGAGAAGCAAGTAAAGAAAGAAGATAAAATTTTCCCGGTGCTTAAATAGTTTTTAAGTACTATGGCAATAAGATATAGGGAGTGGAGGTGTAGCTCCCCCACTCTTGACATCGGCACTAGATGGATGTGAGTGAAGAGTTTCACGCCCTGGCCTCTTTACCCTCGGGGAAAGAGCTCCCGGTACCCATTGGATAGGAGGCTGGGTGATCCCCAGTGCTGGTCTCGACGACGCGGAGAAAATTCTTCACACTACCGGGGCTCGAACTCCGACCTCCTAGTCGTCCAGCTCATAGCTAGTTGCTATACCGACTGAGCTAACCTCGCTCAAAGGAAAACCATATTTGTGCCTGACTACGCAGCAGCCTACTGAGGCGTATGGGGGGTGGGATTCAGTTTGACGCATTCTAAACCTGGGCGACAGATCAGCTTCACGTCTCGGTCGCTTAGCCCCCGAGGAAAGAGACCCCAGTACCTACTGGATTAGGGGCTGGGAATATTCTAGAGCCAGTCTGACAGCTACAGAGATGAAACAATACCTGTCCTAGCCAGGAATCGAACCCGGATTCTCTGGTCGTCCATCCCGCAGCCTAGTCACTATCATGACTGAAGAGAGCGATAATAATAATAATAATAAAGAAAGGTCGAAATATAGAGACTGAATCGATAATTCGGAAGCTCAGTGCCTTCTGCATGAACAAATTAAGGTGGAGGCCAGCGGGGTGCATGTGGTTCAAAGGAGTGCATGGTTCGACCAGTAACGGGTCTGACCTTGCAGTCGTGAGGTATCCAAATCGAATCTCGGCCAGGAAAATGGCCACCACGCTTACATATCGCGGCTTGATTTCCCTCACTTCCTCCAGTCGAACAGCGAGACTTATCCTTCGAATAGGCCATGGCCGCTTCCTTCCACATCCACTTATAACTATTCATTCACTAATCATCCTACCATCCAACACTACGCAGTCTGAGCTACTCACAGCACAGTTAAGTAAACAGTAAACAAATACTGTCTGTCTTCGGATGGATACCACTAATGGGCTTTTGTGAACACGCTAACGAACCTTCTGGTTCCACAGAAGGCGGGAATTACTTGAACAACTAACGGATTATGGGGGCACGCGGTAGCGTAATTGGTTGAGGCACAATGCTGCAAGCATACCGCCATCTGTGAGCCGATTGTCTAGAAAATGTGGCAGTCTCGACGTCGCACAACCCTATGGGCCTCCACGGTCTGTTACAGGGATACTTTTTATATTTTATGCTATTCTACACTGATCCAGAAAATCGAAATTTCAACGGGACCCTGCCTCAAGCCACCGCTTCTAACCATTCTAAATCCTCCATTTTCAAACTTCCCTTCTGTGAAGGGGGGAGGGGGAAGTCTGTCATCAAAATGCTGTTCTGCACCCCCTTCACCCAAATAAATTGTTTCTTGAGTCTTCCACGACTTTCAATCCACGTACTCTTCTAGGACTTGCTTGTCTCTTTATATCTTCGTACCTTCCTCACTTCCTTAAGCTTTACCCTATCCCAACCATGCCTATGGGCAGTGCTTGGAACTTTTAGAACAGGAAGTCTGTTGTTTCCGCGCTAAAACATAATGTCTCACATAAACGAAACAAACTCCGTGGGTTTTGTTCGTAAGCGAACTATACCGACCGAATGATCGCCGTTTGTCGGCGAAGTCAGTGTCAACTTTAGCGGATAGAGGGTGTCGCGTGGTCAGCACAACGAATCCCCATGGCCGTTAATTTCAGTTTTCTAGACCGGAGTCGCTATTTCCTTGAAATAGCTCCTCAATTATTCTCACGAGGGTGAGTGTATCCCGTTTCAGACCCAATACTTAGAAAATCTTGTAGCGCCGGGAATCGAACCCGGACCTCTGGATCTGTAGCCAGGACCGCTGACCACTAGACCACAGAGGCCGTCATAATGTCTCGCATACGTCTCCTAATTTCTTCTTCTTTGAATTGCTAGCGGAGTGCCTGTGGATGCCTACATTGGGCCTTGATTATATAAGTGCCAGCCCGAGAGAGACTATGAGTTGGTGAGCTTTGCTTCAGAGATAGCTAGTTCGAGTCCTACGCAATTCGTCAGAAGAGCAAGCCCAAAAATTCGATCTGATGATCTGTGGAGTGAAAGGCGCGTTAACCTCACGGGTATGCTAAGGGTCCCAAAGGAACCATTCTGAGGCACTAACAGGTAGGCATACGGTAAGCAGAAGGTGCCTTTGTTTATGGCGACCCCTTCAGTAGCTGATGCTGAATAACGTTAGACGATGTGATGACTGGGACACGCGGTATCGTAGTTGGTTGAGATACTACGCTACGAGCCTGAAGGTCGTGGGCTGGATTCCTAAACTTTCCAGCAGCACCATGTCCCTGAAATGGACTCAGCCTCTATTAGAAAATGAGTACCAGGAATCTTCCTGTGAGGCTAAAGGGCGGCCGGCGCGTAAGGCTGACAAACTTACCGTGATCTGTGAGCCAATTGTCTAAAAAATGTGGGAGCCTCGACGTCTCACAACAGCATGGGTCTTCACGGCCTATTACTGGGATACCTTATCATGTAATGATTAGTTTATGAATACTAAGTCCTTTCAGATGCAACACCGTATAAATTGGTAAGTAGACAGCAATCCTAAAGAACTTGGTAGTTCCATCTTCGAAGTCCGAAATGTCTACGAGACTACTTGACGTCACATTCAGCAAGACTTTGAATTGACAAGGAATTGTAGCGTGTATAGCCGTTGTTATGCAGCGATCGCGAAATGGGCAGACATACCAGGTCCGCTTCTAGGCAACGGCTCAGTAAACAAGTTACCGCGGCAACGTGTCGCTGCGCTGTAGTGAAAAACTCTTGGAAAACTCATGACTTCTGGTGGCCCGTGCAGAAATATTATAAGCAAGGGACAAAGTCAGAGATTTAGTTCAGTTGCGGGACATTAGCTGGAGAGTAACTACGTAAGCACAGAATCTAAAGAATCTTCACTGTTAAGATCCATTACCAGGAAACGACTAGTGAAAGCAAAACTCAGAATACAGCCTGTGTTGTAGTCGTTTGTAAAGAGTGTGGATCAGCGGTAGCGTTATATTTACTCGTAGTTACGATTGGTGTGTTTAAGTGGCCAATAAACCTATTCGCCAATCGAAACTCCGTCTATGGTCACAAATACACCTGACAGTTTGTCGCACTTGAGGTTCTTACGGCGTTTACTACGTTGAATATAGTCCTCTGGGTTTTGCCGCCTGCTTCTATTGATTTCTAGCTTGGCTTACTATTCTTCCTGAAGATGGAGGCGATTTAGTCCTCCGAAACATTGATCTATCCGAATAATATGGCGTTACAATCCAGAAGACCTCTCTTTCTGAAGTCAAAACAGTTTAGCTAGAGTGTTATTATAGATATTGTACACATATTTTGCTATTTATTTCTAGTATTAATTTTGAAACGTTTCTTTTCATTTTTTAAAAAAGAAAGTTTATGTTAGTGGCTGACAATGGTTATGCACCTTCTGAGACGTGACTCCTTGTAGTCTGGCGTAACTTCACAGACGTTTCGGCAAAACGAATTGCTTCCATCTTCAAGGTCTAGAGTAAACCAAGCAAGCAGCAAGGAGAGCTGATTGGCTACTGGGTTTACCTTCAGACCACAACCGAGTCTATTGTGAGCCATCATCATGTTTGCTGATTGTTATTATCCGAACCCAAAGACGGAGTCTGTAAATTCCTTCGAAACGCCTATGAATTTCTACTGAAATGTACGGCGTCACATTCCAAGAAACAGTATTCTTCATGCGATCTGCTTGAGTGCTTGCTTGTTCAGCTTATTAGACCCTGAAGCTGGAGACAATATTTACCTTCGAAACGTCGGTAAATATCTATCGGACTATACGGCTTCATTTTCCGGGAAGGTAATATTCGTCATAAATTATACTAGCTGCGTGTTTTCCTTACTCTTCTACCCTGAAGACGGAGACAGAACTTATCTCCGAAACGTCCATATAATTTTAACGGACTAAGCGGAATCGCATCTCAGAGATGACAGTGTTCTTTATACACTGGTTGTTCTCTTCATTACTTGCTTGGCTTACTTTTCAACCCTGAAAATGGAGACAGTATTCGCCTCCGAAACGTCCATGGATTTCTACCGGATTACGAGTGGTCATGTCCTAAAAGTCAGTACTCCTCATTACGTATTCTTTCGGTACAAGATGGGTGCTGTTTACCTGGCGAGGCTCTACAGCGCTTTCAGCGGTGACAATTGGAACAAAAAACAGACACGGTGGTCGGCCATCTTAGCCACTTCCCCTTCCTCGCTGAGAAATAAGGGGCAGGAGGGGCAAAGGGAAACAATGACCACACCAAGAGTTTGATTCATTACCGCTACGAGGAGCCGCGGCGGGCAGCCTCCGCTATGTCTGCAAAAGTGAGTTAAAGCACACTTGATGTAACGTGAAGAATACTATCCTCTGACGCTGTGAAGTCTGTAGAAATATACCAATATTTCGTAGAAAACTTCTGCACCCATATTTTTACACCGATGATGGAGGCAGCGAATTTCTCGGTTGACTTTCAACGGGCTACACAGCGTTATATCCGAGAAGATGGAACCCTTCGTAACCACAGCTGTGGGAACCTCAAATCCTACGGAAGTTTTGAAATTACCACGGTGATGTATTTTCAAGTTGTAATCTTCAGGGTCGAGACACCATGTAATCTCACAGTTGGATACTGACGTTTCCGACGAATATTCTGCCTCCATCTTCAGGGTTAAATTGTGTAGGTTACTTAAGCGGGTCGCAAGGAAGACGATCGTATTTTGTTTCTCATCACAGGTGGAGAGTGGAAAAATGTAGATTTCCTCTTCTCAGGGACAATGTATTATTTTTCTGTCTTAGCCGTTTCCTTGGGTCACTAGTAACTTAGTTATGTAACCTAATCGAGCAAATTTCAACCCTGCGAATGGAGGCAGCGTTTTCCTCCTAAATACCTGTATCCGCTTATGGGGCTGAAACAGTGTCAAACCCCAGATGACCACAATTTGGAATAATTCCTAAACTACAGGTTACACTTTAAGACTGCTCCTGCAGTCCGGCATCCCGCTTAATGGAACAATAATTTAAGACGTAACTCATCTGTTGCAAATTAACATTTTAATTTCACGTATTCCGTTGCTGTCAAAACTCATCCCCTGTTCACTCTCATTCTTGCTTGCATATACTGTCTTCTCCCAATTCTCTCAATCGTGCGTATTTCTTTCGTTAATTTACATTCTGGTATGTGATGCCGTGTAGTCTGGTAAGAACTGACTTATCGGAGGAAGTGTCTTCATAGTAGGAATCGAAGGATAACCCAAACAAGCAAGATGCAAGCAGAACAATCAGGAAATACGTTATTCCGAAACGTCGGCAAACTTGTAGCAGACTGTGTGGGATTTGAGGTTCTCACAGCTGTGGTTATAAAGAGTTACGTATTCTGGCATGCAATGCCCTGCAGTCCGTTGCAAGTCAACCGACCTTTCGGAGGAACCTGCTACCTATAACTTCAGGATCTGAGAATAAGACAAGCAAGATACCAGCTTTTCTTGCTACGCGCTTCTTTCTGGCTTCTTGCTTGGCTTATTCTTCGATTTTGAAGCTGGAGGTGACATGTTTCTCCGAAACGTCCGTTGTCTTTCAAGGAACTACACAGTGTAAATTCCAGAAGATAGAACTGTTTTTAGGAGACTGCACGGAAGTTCTCTGTGCCACTACTGTTCAGTCTTGATCTTGTTGTCATAATTCTTATTTCTACATTCATATTCCTAGGCCTTGTGGCCAAAATCTGTGTTTCTTCACACCTCCATAAGCGGCTCCAGACATCCTCCTCACTACGTGTTGTGTCAGGTTCGTCAAATTACAACACTCCACTAGGCAAATAAATGACTTTATAGGGAACACATTGCAAGGGAGCCTTTAGTTAGGAAGGCCCTAGAAATGAGTCAGTGAAAAGCGACAGGTCGTAGTTGTAGAATTAGATACAAATTAATGAAACTGATATAATTATTAACAATAGTAATAATATCACGTGACATAGTGATATAGACCGAAAGATTTATGGTACTCATTTCTGTCAGAAGCTGTGTCGACTCCAGTACCATAATGCGGCTGGAAGTTTTAGGTCAATTGAAAACTGCAATGACATCATCGGATATCGAACGTGCGACCTTTCTGCTTAAAAATAACAATAAGTTCAGGTAGGAAGTAATCTCTCGGCAAGAAAAAAAAAAGGCCCAATAGCTAGGATACAAGGAAAACCAGAATTATATTTTATCCGTTCTCAATCATCTATCATAAAATCGGGAATAATGCCTGGAGGGACTGAGGCAAATTGTGAAAAGCTTGATTCAGGATAGTCAGTCTTCGAGCTACAGTAGATCCCAGAACCCCCCCCCCCCAAAANGAACCCCCCCCCCCCAAAATGGACCCCTAACCTCCTGCCTGCGATTTGGTGGGTACACAGACAGACCTACGTAGTTGTGACCTCATCTGTTCCTCATCCTTTATTATTATGCCATTTGCTGTTGTTGCAGCAAGCGGCGGCCATAGGCGCCTTCACTTCTTGTGACCTCATGTCTGTTCAGTTAAAAGCGCAGAAGTCTCTCTTACTGCCCTTCCCTCCTGCCTCCCCCACCGCCTTCACGTATATACACTCTGAAGTGTTTGACGCCGTATAGGCTGGTAGAAATTATCTACATATTTTTCTTCCCAATTTATTTTATGATCCTCTCGGTGTCTACGCTACTTGGCGTCGACTGGTAAGGCGGTTGATTAACTGGAAATCACTTGGAATGAAACTGTCCTGGCCTAATAGAGGTGCTATTCTGGTATTTCCTAGGAACAATAGAGGAAAACCACTAGAAACCTTGATCAGAATAGCCGGTGTCCTGAGCGAGATGTCGGGAAATTACCGCTACATCAAACTGTCCAGTGATGCATACAGAGAGTTGACAAAGTAATGCAAACACAAAGAAATTGAATAGAATCTGTTTGTGTTGGCAACACCGAATGTTCTTTTTCCGTTTGTGTACACTATGTAGTGCTCGTGTAAGTGCACTAGTCGTTGTGTTGAGTGACAGTCCGTTGTGAAATAATCGTAAAATAGATCTACCGCAGCAGATCAATAGGTTGCTTGCCTTTCGCGATGGTAACATCGCGAAATACACCAAAATTTGTCCGTTGACGTTGCTGCTCAGTGGCAAGCAAAAACCCGGCTGCAGAGTTCCGTGCTTTAAAGTAAACAGGAAAACTGCTAGTCACGGACCCCGCCAGGACTTAATATTGTGTTCATAGAAGAGACGGGAGGGGAAGAGATAAGCTAATGGACTTTGACCACTTCATTGGCCACTGTCTTAACAATGACGCCGAGTCATTGCTGTAAGAAAGAACTTAAAACAAACGTTGAAGGAATTTCCTATTGTGGCAGCTAGGGAACACATGAAGCCATGTAGTGAGAAGCACAAGGTGGCAGAAAGGTTAACTGGTCATAATCATCATCAGACTGGAATCCGTTTCTGTCCTGTGGCGAAGGCGCCAACCGGCAATCCCCGTTTCGAGTAATCAAGTTAAGCATGTCGGGCCCTCTGCTTCGTTAAGCATCACGCCATTAAGGCCTACGGAGTAGTGGGGTTTTGGTCCATGTGTACTTGCCCTCCGAAACAGGGGCGAGTGAACAGTTTCACGCGCAGGCCACTTTATTCCCAATTGGAAGTTTAAGCATGCGTAAACCGTTCACCGTCCACTGATATCTTCGTAACGTGAAGCATAATTGGGCTCAAGAAACAACATCAAAGGTAATTTTAGGGGACATTGTAACTAAAGTCTAGAAACCCCAAAGTTACAGGAGGCAGAATAGCTCAGTCGGTATAGTGACAGGCTATGGGCTGGACCACTGAGGCATCGGAGTTCGAGTCCTGGTGGGGTCAAGGATTTTCTCTTCTCCACGACGTCCAGACACGCGGTAGCGTAGTTGGTTCAGGCACTATGCTACAAGCCAGAAGGTCGCGGGTTCAAGTCCAGATGAGGTAATTGAATTTCTTTTTCAGTTGACCTAATCCTTTCGGCAGCACTATAGCCCTGGGGTCGACTCAGCCTCTAACATAAATGAGTACCAGGAATTAATTAAATAATTTTCCTGGGGAGTAAACTGCGGCCGGCGCGTAAGACTGACAATCTTACCGCCAATTTTGATCCGATTTTCTAGATAATGTGGGAGCCTCGACGTCTCACAACCCTATGGGTCTTCATGGCCTGTTACAGGGATAGCTTTACTTTATATTTTCTCTTTACCACGTCGTCCAGACAGGCCCTGGGGCCTACCTAGCCTCCTATCAAAGTGTACCGGTGGTCCTTTCCCGGGGGGTAAAGCGGCCGGGGCGTGAAGCTGACTACTCTCCTCCGGCTAGTGCCGAGGTCAAGAAAATATGGATCTATACATCCACTCCCCAATACGTCTTCATGGCGTAGTGGTTAATTAGTTACGCATAGGAAAACTTTACCTTTATCGTACCCACAATGTTGTTAGCACGAATGTTGCGTTGATCTGACGACAGAACTTGCAGCCAATACAAGTAACAGGAAAATTCAGGGGGCATAAATGCGTTTAGATTTAGAGAAACGAGAAGGGAGGGTGTGGCGTGGATTGAAGTGTCTCAGGGTATGGTCCGGCGTTCGGTCTTGCCAACACGGCCCTCAACTTTGGCTTCCAAAAACGTTACATATGTGCCAGTAGCTTCGCAAGGAGAGCTGAGCTCCGTGAAGCGACCGGTTACCGCTCGGGTGGGGGGATCAGATATGATACTGGAGCTGTTAACAGGACTGGCGTGGTACATTGTGCCGTCGCTAGAGGCCCTCGCAGCCGCATTGTTTTAACGGTCCCTTGGGATCAATAGCTGGATTCAACCCTCACGCCTTCCCTTATCGCTCACCAATCACAACTCGCCCTGTACTCAGTAAGGGGCGGGACTCACTGTTCCTTTATTTTTATGACCACAAAAGGCGGGGGTACTTGATGATCTCAGTGGGGGAGGTCACTGTTTATTCCTCTTTGCCCTCTCTACCAAACTTCAGTTCATTACAAGAATACCTCCATTCTGCTCTAGGGCATTCGCACCGCGTGGAAGTGGCCGTGTTTTCGACGTTTCGGACGTGTATGTGGTCTCCACCTCCAAGGTCAGAATAGGTTCAGTGAGTGCTCGCGTTACGTACGTAGCCTTTGAGTCACAGGTCGAATTTAGGCTCTAGCAGTGGCCCTTAAAAAGGCCATTTTGTTAACATTTCCTTGCCCAAGTAATAGCCAGACATGAAATCAATTACCATCCTTCCCCCACTTGTGTCTATCAACAAAAATCTGTATATTCATTAACATTTGGGGCACATGGTGGCGTACTTGTTTGAGGTACTGTGCTGCAAGCAGGAAGGTTGTGGGTTAGAATCCCGATGTAGCCACTGGATTTTTTCAATTGACATAATCCTTACAATCCCAATGTGGACATGGGATCGACTTGGCCTCTAACAGAAATGAGTACCAGGAATCTTCCTAAGGATAAAAAAGGCCGGCTTCTAAGGCTGACAATCTCACCGCCATCTGTGAGCCAATTGTCACGAAAATGTGGGATCCTCGACGTCTCACATAAGTATGACGTATTAAGCCGAGGGTCTGATACGTTACTATCGAGCATGAAAATTACCCAGAACCTGAACAGTGTTCACTAGCCTGGGTATTCTTGAACCAATTTTTGTTCACGTCAGATAGTGAGGTATGTGAAACATTGTGAACAATGACCGTGGCATTTTGATTTTCTGAGTGGCGTCATGTTTGGAAATTCTGTTTCCACTTCACAGAAAAACATCGCATCTCTATTACAAAGGAAAATCATGTAATACTCCATAATTTTAGTCCGCAAGCGAACTTCACCGACCGAGCGACCGCCGCTTGTCGGCGAACTTAGTGCCAACTTTAGCGGATAGAGGGCGTCGCGTGGTCAACGCAACGGATCCCCACTGCCGTTAATTTCGATTTTCTAGACCGGAGCTGCTCTTTCCTTGAAATAGCTCGTCAATTATCCTCACGATGCTGAATGGACCACGTTCCAGACCCACTACTTCTCAGAAAATCTGGTAGCGCTGGGAATCAAACTCGGACCTCTGGATCTGTAGCCAGGAACTCTGACCACTAGACCACAGAGACAGTCGTGTAATACCCTGTAGTGAAAATGGTTGCTGTTTATTCTGAGAATTATACGGAGCTCATGAATGGGTCAGATGCAGCTATTTCAGCGGGTGGTACGTACAGTTGCTGATTTATATTGAAGTGCACTTCGCATGCGCTTCCCACGGTTCCATCTTCAGGGAAACTAATATTATCCGGACATACTTTTCTTCTTCCATCAACGTAGTTGCATCAGAGGTCGTGCCCTAGCTCAGGCTTCTCACAGCTGCTCCCCGGGTTCGAGCCCGGTTCATGTCATGTGGGATTTGTGGTGGACAAAGTGGCGCTGGGGCAGGTTTTATCTGAGTACTTCGGTTTCCCCTGCCAATCTTCATTCCACCAATTTCTCCACAGTCAGCCTCACCTTTCATCTGGGGCTGGTACAATAGGCCAGAAGTGCCCCGCTAAGGATAATGAAGCTGGAACAAATATGATTTCCTCGTGAATTCCATTTCGCTGTCTCCATTCACTTACGCTCAATTTCCTATTTCCATAAAGCAGAACCAATCAAGACGGTGATTGAGCAAATGGTTTCTGGTTTGCCCTACGTAATGTACACATCCCCTTTACAATGCATTTTACAATTAACTTTTATATCAGCGGTTCCGAAGCCCCGACTATTAACTGCGTCCTCGGAGTGAAGGAAACTCTCTGATGTCCCTTATTTTCAACTCCAGCGCCCTCGTAATGTGGAGGGGGGGGGGAGAGCTCGAGGCAGTTGTTTGCTGTATGGGGGCCGTACAGGAGCCGCTGGGACCGTAAATCACTAGGTTATTCCCCTAGGATCTAGGTCTGACGCGAACTAAGGGGAATACAGGATGCATCTGTGCAAGACAGATATAAGTTCTGCATCTGTCCATGCGATTATATGAGCCGGGGTAGCGCAGTCGGTATAGCGACTGACTAGGGCTCCACGGCTGAGGGTTCGGGGATCTAGTCCCCATAGAATGTTTGTCTTCACGTCGTCGAGGCCGAATCTGGGGCCCACCCAACCTCCTATCCAGTGGGTACCGGCGTCTCTTTCCTCGGGGGTAAAGCGACCGGGGTGTGAAAATGATCACTCAGATCCAAATAGTACCGAAGATTAAGAATACGTGGGTCTATATATCAACTCCCCCATACGCCTTCATGGCGTAATGCTTAATTATGTATACACAGGGACAACTTGTCTACAGTTTACCATGTGTTTACACAGTAACGATGATATCTGGTTTAGTCAGAGATGTGACTAGGCTACAGGGTTCGAGTCCCGTCAGAGACACAAACTTCCTTCTTCTCCATAACGTCTAGAACGGCCCTGAGGCCCACTCAATAGGTAAATGGGGGGGCTTTCTGCGGGAATAAAGCGAAAATGTTGTGAAGGTGGCTACACACCTTCCTCTGATGACGAGGTTAAGGATGCTGGTGCTATACCAGCGCTCCTCCATACGTCTTTATGGCGTGCTGCTTAATATACGTAGTTCCATTCCTGGCAGTGGCAAGAAACATTTGTCCAAGAAGTCAACCGAACAATCGACGAGTTATCTGAAGTATTCTTAATCTCGGCAAAAGGTTGAGGTGAATGGTAAGCTACACGCCCCGGCGTCTTTACCCAGGGTCAAAGAGACACCGGTACCCATTCAATAGGAGGCTGGGTGGGCGCTAGAGCCTGTCTGGACGCTGTGGAGAAGTTTTGACTCCTTCCGCGAATCGGACGTTGTTTCAACAACAATCTAACTCGTATCCCGTCACTATAGTGACTGAGCTATCGCCATTTCGTTTACAGTTGCACTAAGACCCATTCCTTACCATTGTGCAGATGCGAACAAGTTAACTCAAAGCGATATGGCTTGTGATTCGTGTTTGGGAGGGGCCCGGTACCAATTTCGGCAGGGACACTGGCTAGCCTGAGATTTCTCGTGGTTTTCCTCAGTCGCCAGAGGTAAATGCCAGAATAATGTGTCAAATGAGACCACCGCCGCTGCTTTCCGCATTTCTTCCAATTTACCAGTTTTTTTGTTGCTAGTGGGGTGGAACTAAGTCCGTTGTACTGCGAACACTTCTGCCCTTTTGTACCAGCCGCAGATGATAGATGAGGGTGATTGTGGAGCAATTTGTGGAATGAAGATTGGCAAGGGAAACCGAAGTACTCGAGAAAACCCGCCCCAGAGCCACTTTGTCCACCACAAATGCCACTTGACCAGACCCGGGATCGAACCCGGGCCGCCTCAGTGGGAAGCCAGCGACTAACCGCTTGAGCTATGGCGCGGCCTAATTTATCACTTACTATACAATCTTAGCTACGGTGAGCCATGAACAAATATACCATACACTTCCGGTAGGACGAAATATTTTCTTGTGTTTAATCACCGAGAGTTAAAGACGTAGCATTGAAGAAATAGCATAGGTTCACGCCTCGGCCGCTTTACCTCAAAGTTCATTACTGTCGTTGCCTAATCGAGGCGACAGCCCGGGATCTTACTGAAAAGACTAAGGAAATCAACGAAAAGCCTTAGTCAGGACATTCCGTAATCTTGCCGAGTTTCGAATCCAGTACTTTCTGAATACAAACCTAAAGCTCTGGGACCATGTCAAACTGTTCGGTTAATTTCGAGGACAAGATCTGCTGGTCGTGAAGTCTTTTGGCCCTACGCCCCATGTTAAGACAATCACACTATGTGAGAGATCCTATATAGTTCATATCGTCATATTTTGAAATGCAGAACACTATGATGGGTTGAGAATGTAGCCAGAATGAGATCTCAGGGAACGTGGCATATGTAATTCCATTTGAAAGACAAAGTTATGAAGATAACATAATCTTACAAGGATAGGCTGATAGGATATGGACTGGATTAATCTGGCTTCGTATAGGGTCCAATGTTGACTTTGAACCTTCATCACTTCTTGAAGGTCTCCGTTTCATGCAGTTAGCTCTGCAATGTCACTCAGGGTTTCAAAAACGCATCCTTTCGGTTCAGCTAACGGTATTATGAGTCTTTGGGGCTAACCATGAAGATGGAGTAAGCACGTTGCTACGAAATATTATTAGCCACCTACAAGACTACACGGTGTCACAACCCATAAGGCCACAGCTTCTATATTCAAGATGAAAATCCTCTCGAGTTTTAAGTAATCACGGGTCACCTTTTTAGACTAGGCCACTGGGTTGTGCGTTATGAGAAGAGGGGAGAACCGTGCAGTGGCGGTAACTGCATTACCAGAGCACCTTACTAACTCATGTACAATCTAAAATCCCTATCACAACCGACGGGTTATGATGATCTATTGTGATTTCAGTTGGTTTCTGCGGTGCCCCTTCTTCGCCCTTCACCAAAATCACCCCCTTATGTGAGTTTCTTCGGGGAATCTTGTATGCGAGATGTGGGGGTCATCACAAGATGGGTCACTAGGTCCTGTTTGTCTCTGCTGGTGTCGGCCAGCCTGTGCTGTCACGCTAATAAATCACTTCAGACAAACATTTGTCTCTTGTTACTTCTTAGAAACTTGATCCAGAGATCATCAGTGTGACATACAGCTTTAGGCCCTGGAATCTGAGACAGTAGTTCTGAAATGCCACATAAAGCACAACACAGAATTTCAAACAGCTCTCTACTGCGGATACTCAGAGACATCTACTGAGAACTCTCCTATTAAAAATATTAAATATTGCAAAACAAAGAAAAATATTGACAATTGGACGCCTTTCACATTTTGGGGGCGCTGTGAAAGTGTTCCAATGGTTAGACCAAAAGGAGAGGAATTGGAAAATTACAAGGTAATGAGATTCAAAAATCTACTCTTCATTAAATATTGTTAAGAGGATTGCATCGAAGATTACGAAAGATGAGTGAGAAATGCACACGTTGAAGAAATGCGACATTTCTTAAAGTTAAGTCCGAAAAGATATATAAAGAAAACGTCACCTGGGAGACCTAAACGTGGATGCAAGGGTAGTAAAGATTGTTTTTTTCTGGAGTGTGACGCCGTAAAAGAGAAAGAATAGAACATGGAGACAAAAAGTTCCGTCGAAACTATGGTATTGCTCTTCTGAATGTCACATGAGAGTACAATAAACATGTTTAACTTATTGTCGGCTAAATGGGGCACGCTGTAGCATAGTTGCTTGAGGCACTATGCTAAAAGCCGGAAGGTCGCGAGTTCGATACCTGATGAGGTTATTGATTTATTTTTCAAGTTACCTAATACTTCCAGCTGCACTACGGTCCTGGGTTCAACTCAACCTCTAACAGAAATTAGTACCAGTAATCTTCCTGGGGATAGAGGGCGGCCGGCGTGTAAGGCTGACAATCTCAACACCATCTGTGAGCAGACTGTCTACAAAATGTGGGAGCCTCGACGTAAGGGCCTCCAAGGCCTGTTACAGGGATAGTTTTACCTTATTATTGTGGCTTACAATAGGTGGCCAGGTCGCCGGTAGAGGTACCAAACATTCACTTGCATCTCCTGGAATTATGGGGAGAAGAAACTGGAAATAGAAAGATATAAACCAAACGGTAATGGTAGCGGTAATGAGCTTTATGTGTCTGTAAAGAATGCGCGATTTCTTGAGCGATGGAGAGAGGATACGCGCTGTAACAGTGAATTAGACGTAGCCTGTGCAAATACTGAAGGTAATGACGCATGCGTGTTGCAGGACCACCCTGGACTTCGGGGAACCCCGCTGGCGATGCTGGCAGCGCAGTGCAACAAGCTGTCGAGCAAGTCTCCTCCACCTCTCGCGGACGCCGCGGTGGGCAAAGGTTTTCACCCGTGGAAGAAGAGCCCGCAGACAAGTAGCACCAACGCCGGCACCACCGTCAGCACCACCCAGCGCTCCTCCCTGATGCCCTCCGTCACCAGCAGCAGTGCCGTCAGCTCCATGGCTGCCGCCAACTCTACATACACTAGCCGTCCCGTGATGACGTCTCCGGCTTGCAGCTCAGCAGCGACATACGGCGGAGGAGACCTGTACTTCCCTGGCGCGACCGCTCAGAGCGCGGTCACCACAGACAACTCTCACCATCACCACCATCAGGCGGCCCTCCTGGGCAAGGTGGAAGGGACGGCAACCGCCCACCACGCCGCTGCCCTGGGCTCAGTGTACACGAGACACCCGTATGAGTCATGGCCCTTCAACACGATGCCTGGCGCGACGCACCACAGTGCCATCAAGCCCGGAGACGCGGTAAATACGGCCGGCACGTGGTGGGACGTTCATTCGGCGGCTACAGCCGGGGGCTGGCTGGACATGAGCGGGGCGGCGGCCGCAGGGATGCACGCGCAGATGGCTGCAGCAAACTATGCCGCAACGTCAGCTGATTATTCGTCCCTGAGCCACACCCTGGCGGCGTCAAACACGGCACACCATCTCCTGTCCTCTGGACAGCATCTGCTACAAGACACGTACAAGTCCATGTTGCCAGGGGCACAAACTGTGGGGGCATCCTTCGGACTGGGGCACCATCATCACTCTCCGGCCACAGCGCCCTCTCCCGTCTCTGCTGCCGCCTCCTTACCGCCCCAGGTTCCATCCCCGCGCTCCCAGAGGCGGTACACGGGACGGGCCACCTGTGACTGCCCCAACTGTCAGGAAGCAGAGAGGCTGGGCCCAGCAGGGGTGCATCTGCGCAAGAAAAACATCCACAGTTGCCACATCCCGGGCTGCGGCAAGGTGTACGGCAAAACATCGCACCTCAAGGCGCACCTCCGCTGGCACACGGGTGAGAGGCCCTTTGTGTGCAACTGGCTCTTCTGCGGGAAGCGGTTCACGCGTTCCGACGAGTTGCAGCGTCACCTCAGGACGCACACGGGCGAGAAGCGCTTCGCCTGCCCGGTATGCAACAAGCGGTTCATGCGGTCCGACCATCTAGCCAAGCACGTTAAGACGCACAACGGCAACGGCAGCAAGAAGGGAAGCTCGGAGTCTTGCAGTGACTCCGAGGAGAACAGCCAGTCGGAGCTGGCGGGCGGTGTGAACTCGCCCGCGTCCGTCAACAACACGCCCCCTCCAGCGCCCCTTACAGGACTGGAGGACGTGAAGCCCCCCGGGGGCCTAGTCTGAGCCCGGTGGGGTCCAGCGCTGTTCTATCATCAGTATCACCACTAGGAGTCGGTCAGCGCAAGGACCCCACACGGACAAATGAAAGGTTTGGAGCGAATGTAAGCACTGGCCAGATATTCTCCATGAACACCCCCTCGACGGGAATCTGTGAGGGCAGAAACAGACTCAGTTGCAGTCCTAGGGCAAAGAAACGCACCAACATTCTCTCGGTTGATCAGTCGCACCGCTGGTTTTGTCACCATCACTCACGTCATCTCGGAGGACTGCAATTATAATTGGTGACTCACATATTTTTAAATTAGAATTAAAGGCAACGTGTAAAAGATTCCAGTGTTTCTGAGGAGTTCTGGATTCGGCGATATAATGTCGTGTATTCCGGAAAGAGTCCTACGTTTCGGAGGAACATTTCCATCTTCAGGATTGAAATAAGACAGGCAAGAAACAAACTGAGGCACGCTCCACTTGCTTCTGCTGGTTTCTTGCTTGGCTTAGATTTCAGAACTTAAAAGTGGCAATAATACGCTGCTCCGAAACGTCAGGTAACATTCACTAGCCTACATGGCGTTGAAATCCAAGAAGGTTGAACCCTGTGAGATTCTCGTATCCAATCTTTCACTTACGAATTCTATCGAATGTTTCTTTTATTATTTCTAACGAGAAAGTTGGGCTTATTAATAATAACGACCTGGATTATGAATATCATTACCTTATGGGGTGTAATGTGCTGCAGTGGTAGGTTATATCTAATATTCCTCTTCTGCCCTGAAAATAGAGGCAGGAAGTTTCTTCGAAATGTTGGTTATGATCTACCAGACTACACGTCGTCACATCCCAGAAGTCAAATAGTCTTCTTGTGATAAATATCTGAATGTTTCTCGACACAAATTGATATTCTGTTCTTTCCACATGAATTGTGCCCTCAGATACATAACTGGATATCAGAATTGTCCTGTCACACTGTGTGAACCTGGAGTCTCGAATCCAAACGTAACTATGACATTAAGTGGAAGAAAGGCCCTTACTTTGTGACCGGCCAAGTGCCTGGTCAGAGATGAAGCTCCAAATTTAAAGACAGAGTTTATGATAATGTGCTGCCTGGTCAGGGTTGTTACAACTTGTGTTGTTATATTTTATTCGTCTCTTCGTTGGTGTGCAGCCCCCACCACTACTGGTCAGTGCCTACACTCCAATGTGCCATGTGACTTGGGATCGGTTTTTTCTTTATCTGTGATTTTTGCCTCAATAACTAGAAAAAAGTCTAAACTGGTTTCCCCATTTTGCTATGTGAGTATTATAAGCCTTCCCTAAAAAGCATGGTTATAACGTTTTATGTGATATGAAGTTTGCACTAAAACGAATAATAAGTGTCTATGAAAATATTACAATAACATATAAATACGCGAATATCTCCAGATTTCATTGCGAGATGGCGACATGAGTCAGTACAATTGTGTGTCAGTTGTCATCGACTAGAAATGAAAAGACGAGACAAGTGCAAACCTACCCTTAAAACGTGTTTCGCTGAACTCTCTTAGATAGTTTCTGAATGATGACCCATCCCTAACAGCATTTATAATTGCGTGTATTTGTACATAGAGCAAGCCAAACACTGGCCCGTTGCATTCTGAACGTGTGTGTACAGATATCTGCTACATTCACATTAGGAGGAAGACAAGATTAACAACAAGAATCAAAGATTTTAAAGGAAAAAGACACAAACTTGTGTTGCTGTATATATTATAAATATTATATTATGTATTATAGTACTTTAATTAATGGAACTGTGTAATAATCCAGAATAACAGAGTTGATCGAAAAGACATAAACTAATATTTTTGTCAGCTCGGTTGTGTTATCGTGTGCTAGTGAAATGAGTGAGTTTATGTACATAAACAAACATAGGGAATTGTGTGACACACAGACACACGGAGTCTCCCATCAAGAGGTGAAAACATGCGGTACTTCACATATCAATCGCCTAATTACACAAATATTGTTCCAGTCTATCGGTCTTCTATTATTATTATTATTGTTATTCTTTAGTTCCTCCCCCCTTCATTTATCCTCGCCATGCACGCACAGGGCGACATCTGTGGTTAAATTATGACATCACTTTGAGGCAGCTTGTTGTGTATAAGAAACTGAAATATACAGATTTTGTAATGCTTCTTGCCATTTAAAAAGGTTGTATTATATTAATAAGAAAGTATCTGACGTTTTCACGAAATAAAAGCTTTGGGAAGTATATAGAAATTATTTATTTTAATGTAGAGTTTCGTAAGAATGATGAAATATTGTGACAGCCTGACCAACCTCACTAATAAGTTTCCAAGCTGAATAGTAACAAGCTTTTCCAGAATTTGTATTCCTAATATCATAATGATGTTCGTGTAAATTTCTTGCTCTTGTTTCTAAATATTACGTACTTGAAATATTCAGACGATACAAAAGAACGGGTTATATAACAAGGCATTTATTTTCTTGTAACATAATTGTACAGGTTTTCTTTTCATGACAATCCTGATATTTAGCCTGGATTCAGAAGAGATGGAGCTGTCCTGCACGCCCCATCCACCTCGCCGAACGGCGGAAATCTCTGTCAGGGTGACGCAGTGCAGAAATAAAACACAAGCAGATCTCAGACCCAAGACCAGGATCGGCGTTCTTATTATTTTAATGATCACGGCCACATGAATCCTCATAACCGGAATCAAGCTGCAAGGATATTCTGACAGGTTTCACAACATTAAACAACATTCCCATCATAAATACAAAACCTAACTCCAAGATTATGATGTAAAAGGGTACGACGATGCATGCTTTCGTACATTGATATTACCATGTCTGAGGTAACCTAGAGTCTACTCCAAAGATGGAAACAGATGGTTCCTCCTTAACATTGGCAACTGTCCACTAAAGTACTTAGAAATACATATCAGAAAACCACAATTTTGATACTCACCATCGTCATAAATTCAGCTCCAACCCTTCAGCTTATTATCATTAAATTTATTGAAGTTAGCTCAGTTCCAGATACAGTCTGGCGTATGTGATGTACGTATATACGCCATTATTTGGCTTCCGTGTAAAGCTGTCGATTTTGGTAATCCTGCAAACTGGGCCAGTTCATGTATTTCTTCTATTAGAGTGATTGCGACATTTTATCGTACAGCACACACCGGGCTCCGATAAAGAGAATTTATAAATTTGTAGGTCTTATTAATTGAATCAGTTTATTCTTTGCGGTTTTGGACATCCACTGCCTGTTTCCATGCTCGTTATAGACAATTTATTTGTATCTGTGACACTCATGAAAGCCCTCGTCCTGAGTGGGAAACTGAGACTTCGTGCTTAGTTTCATGCGGCCTGGAGTTGCAGGTATTTTAATGCGTGTTTTTCGCGACTATTCACCTCTTCTTCTGTAGGTCGTGCAAAGAAATCTGCTAATATAACGTTTTATATAAATTGATAACAAAATAGAAATAAATGTGTAGAATAGAAAGCGTAAAGGAGCTTGCTGTGAGTTAAAATGGTGAGTTAGTGATTACTAAGTTCATCTTGCACTCGCAAGTACTATGTTTACGAAATCTAATGGTGAAGAATTTTCACCTAACTGTGTTCTCCGGGAAGAACTGTGTCATTCAAAATAATTGTTTCAATATAAGTATAGTCAAAAGGGTGAAAACATAAGTGAAAATCATAATCAGGTGCCCTGAAACAAGCTCGTTGACACAACAGTTGTAAGTGGTTCTGTTCAAATTTGCACAACATATACATTACAAAGCTGTGGCCCACTTCCAATTCAAGGTAAGAGTGGACGTTAAGGACAAGCATATAGGTTAAAATAAATATGTAACAACTGTAGTGCAGAACACAAATTTATTTCGGATTTTAGGTTATAACAATAGTGACTATGAAGAGTACGATCTTGGTTGTAAGATGATGGAGTTCGGTAGAGTCTACCCACGTTTCGGAGGAACTAATTCAGGGTCATAGGCTCTACTTCCCGCTTGCTTATTGCTTGTTTATTTTTTTTTCTTTTAGCTTACTCTTAAACCGTGAAAATGAAGGCCTTACCTTCGCCCGAAACTTCGGTGGACATTACCGAATTACACATCGTTACAACCTTGAAGACAGAAGTATTCAACACTATTTTAAGACAAATTGGTTAGCATAGCGGTAACGCTCTAGCCTCGTATTCGAGAGGTGCTCAATTCAAAATTCTTTCGGAACATCGACCACTGTGAAATATTCGTAGTTAACCTGAGTCCTTTCAGGGAATTGCCATATACTCTCAAATTATACCGCAGCCAGGTTGTTCCACATCATATCCAATTTGCTATGTACTAATCATTAAAGATTCGAATATATATATATATAGTACTATATACTATATAGTATACTATATACTATATAGTATACTATATACTATATATATAGTACGAGATACAGACGGATTCGTTTTGCGAACTCTGTATAAAAATTTCTGTAAGAAATCTGTGTAAAGAAATTGCACTTACTGTCCCATATATGGCTGACCCTGACATTGTTACACTCGAAAAAATTGATTTTTACTTTGGAGACCAATTTTTGTTGGTAACTGTAGAACAAGAAGGATTCCGTGTGACCTTTTAAACCGCTTTCGAGAAGACCGGCTTTGATTTTCAGTTTCTAGTGAGCGAAATGTTATTTTCCAGAATATATCATCTATGCGATTTTATTTAGGGATAAATTATCTATTAGTAATTGAAATGTCACGGAAATTATTTGAGTTTTTTTTACAGATGATCGTCATTTTGTATTTTGAGGCCCTTCTGAATCGGTCATATGACACATCTGTGAGATCTGAGGTTCTCACAGCCGTAATGGCTAATATATCTCTGGATTTGATGCCCCAACAGCTGTAACGGCGGATACATCTGTGAGATTTAAGGTTCCCACAGCATTGCTTCGGGATTCATCTGTTGGGGATAGATATTCTCACAGCTGTAACGGCAGAAACGTGTGTGCGATCTGAGGTTCTCGCAGCTGTAAATTAGGATAAATCCGAGATTTGAAGTTATCACAACTCTGACTCTGGATATATCTGTGGGGATAGATGTACTTGTAACTGTAACGGCAGGAAAACATGTGATATTTGAGGTCCTCTCAGCTGTAAACGTGGATAGTTCTGTGAAATTTGAGGTTCTCACAGCTGTAAATGTGGGAAAATCTGTGAGATTTGAAGTTCTCACAACCACAACTGGAGATAATTGTCTAATTTTATGTGTCATTGTATAATTTGCATACATCCTTGGAGAAGTTTGCTCCCGTCTGCCACACTACATACACATCATCCAAGAAGAGTGTATTCTTATATTCTTTATTTTAATTACCAGTACATGGAAAGGGGATGCTCAGGCGTTGTTAAACCTTAGAACACTTTAGCCCGGAGCATTTCAAGAGTTAACTAAGTATCCTGATAACATAACACACCAAGGGGTCACGGGTTCGTGGTATGGGGGAATAAGTTTTGCTTCATTGAAGAAATAAAGCTCAGTATGTTAACACGACCTCAGTATTTGGTTTCAAGGAAGGGTACTGAATGTGTGGCGGTGAAAAGAGAAGACCAATTGAATTATATTCGATGTGGTATTCTCTGCATGTATCTTTTACCCCCTCATCATAGGATCAATCCCTGTCCCCACATCATCGCACAGCATCCCTCCTTCTCCAGTACAGGGGCACAAAAAAAGTGGCTTGACATAAATATTATGCCTACAGACAAAATTTGGTTCGTAAAGAGAGAAAGGTGGATAAATAAATAGAGTAAGGGATTTGATGTTTTTGGTTGTAATGACGTGTATCCAAGCAGAGGCCCAGTGACGTTGCCTTATTTTTCCCACACTGAAACTGAAGCAATAAGTTCCTCCGAAGAGCCGTCTGCTTCCACCAACCCAATAGGCCTTATATTGTATACTCACAGCTCTGGTTGTATCAAACACAATTCGCATGAGATTCCCGCACGCAATTATTCTAAGTTTCCGCAAAGGTTCAAGAAGAGTTAGAACTTTTCAGTGAACCCTCCAAGAACTGAATTGCCTCTAAATAATTTGCAGATGTTCGGCATCTCACAGGAAATGGGGCACGCGGTAGTGTAGTTGGTTGAAGCACTGTGCTACAAGTCGGAAGGTCGAGAGTCCGATTTCCGGTGAGGTCATTGGATTTTTCAATTGACCTAATCCTTGCAGCCGCACTACGGCTCTGGGTTCGACTTAGCCTCTAACAGAAATGAGCACCAGGAATCTTCCTGGGGATAAAGGGCGGCCGGCGGGTAAGGCTGACAATCTCACCAACAACTGTGATCCGATTGTCTAGAAAATGTGGGAGCCTCAACGACTCACAACCCTATGGGCCTCCATGTCCTGTTACAGAGATAGCTTTGCCCTTTTTACTTTTTACCTCACAGGAAACATATCACATCTCCACTTCAGAGACCCCAACCGGTTAATGCTGTGCGGGGAAACGTTTATTCTGAGAACCACGGAAACACACAATTACGCTCTCTGGACAGAATGCGGAGTTTTAGTCATGTAAAGCAGGCGATACATATAGTAACCATTGGGCTTTAAAGACTTCATATAAAACAGTTTAGATTATGTAGGATTTGAGGTTCACACAAGGTCTGTTCAAGTTCTGTGTAGCTCTCTTGGCATGGCGACTGGCTAAGGACTGGACGACCGGGGATTCCTCGTTCGATTTCAGGCAAGGGCAAGAAAATATCCGTTCTGCTTCAGAGCGACGCGGTGGACTCTTTCCCTCGAAAGGAGGAAATAAAACAGCCAGAGCTTGTTGCTCCATTCTTACTCCCCCATACCTATTGATGACGTGGCACATAATAAAGAACAACTATAGCATTTCTTTACACTTTTAAATTCTTCTGGAATTTGACACAGCATTTATCGCCTTGTTTTTATTCAGTCTTAATACTGATATAAGCGAAGGAACCATGGATTTCGCAATCACCGTATCTGCAATGCTTTGGTGTGCGAAATGTGTTTTACGGAACCATGTTTTCGTGATAGCTCACTCGGTAATTTAGCTTTCCGTTCCGTTTTATGCAAGGCGTCTAGACCGACACTAAGGGCGATCTGGGTCCTTACTCAGTGACTAATAAGGGCCCAATGCCGTTTAAATAGGCTATGGCTTGAAATTAACCACTCTCCTACATCCAGTACCGAAGTTAAGATTATGTGGAGCTATGCTGCCACTACCTGGTTCGTCCTCAAGGCGTGGGGCTGAAGGGAGTCCAAGAATAATTTTGTGATTACCTCGATTTGAATGAGTTCAGATTATGGACCAGCAGTCGGATCTTATGAACACCGTGCTGAAACTTTGGATTCCACAAAATGCGAGATTTCTTTAATAATTAGCGGCTATATCCAGACGGCTTGTGCTCCGTGGACGAATATTTCTGTTGTACTTATCGAGGTTTATGGAGAGGCAGTGGTTTCCAGTGGTTTACAGTTCCCTTTCTTAGAAGAGATTTCATCACGCCCTTTTCTTAATTTCGTGCTCGTGCGCGTAAAGAACATATTATTTTAATTTTTCTTTTTTCATTTTTAAAATTAGCAAATATTAGGTTGTCGTTAATTCAGATGTTGATTCGGGGTGCTTCAGTCGGCACGTGGTCCAAAAGTTTCAAGGAATGGGATGTTCGATTCCTGGCAGAAATTTCTCTCTTCTTCACAGTGCCCTGATCGTTTGTGTGGCCCACACAGCATTCTATGCAGTTCGTACGGGGGAGGGGGGCTGTTCCTCCGAGGTATGAGATGGTTGTTCTCGCCAATGATGGAGTTATACCTCCACACTCCAATAAGTTTTCATGGCGTGATGCTTAATTAATTTAGCACAGGTACAACTTTACCTTTTTATCCATTAAGAGTTGTCAAAATTTTACAGATTTGTGAAATTTTTAGGAATAAGTACAGATCAGTATTAAAATACAACTTTCCCAAAATATTCCATGCCCCCCATGGGGTGCTCCTCACATTTTGGAAAGAGTGATCTTAAAAGATGAACATTTAAAACTGCACACAGAAAAACTCATCTGTAACCACGTTTCTTGTTCATTGTCTGATGAACAAAATTCTCTGGAGCGACAGTTGTCTCAGGACGTAAAGTATAGAGGTCAGCTCAGTCGCGTATTGTTTCTTAATCGTAATATATGCTTCCTAATGTATGTCGGATATGCCGTTTTACCAAGAAAGTGTAACAACGAAAAGCAATCAGACTAGTCCCATACATTTCTATTAGCAAGACCCGCATAACTGCAGCATTGTGGGAGCCCAGCGGGAGGCCGCTCCTTCCCCAGAGTCACTCGACTCACTTGCACTGATTAAAAGCCGCGCCTGAAATTTATACGCGCACACATACACAGACAAGTGAATGTTGTACTGTGCTACGTCAATTTGTCTGTCCCCTCTCCCGTCGGCGGCTTGGCCCTCGTTACGCAGTCCATTGTGCGTCATGGCCACACATTTGACAGTCCTTTAAAATCAGACTCCCCGTCTGGGAGATGGATATTCTCCCTTGAATCTCTCTCACGGACTCAGGGATATACAGAATATTATATATTACGTGTATGAAATATAATCTGTCTAGAACATCTTTGAGGTTGCGTCATTGACAGACAGTGATGTAGATCGTTGCGTCATCGTTAGAAACTTGTTGGATTCTCGCGTACCGTCAAATATGTTTCAGGCAGAGGTTAGTACTGAATATTCCCATTAGATACTCTTAAAATACAGTGTGATTCTTAATTATTGTCGGGGTTTCCGTTCATACGAAACTGAAACCCCGACAATATTTTAGAATCATCCTCTAGTTTTAGAGTTTATAGACTCGCTTAGGATAGTTTCAAGTTGTTAGTTTTTTAAACATAGTGATTAACATTCACGTTCTAAATAATGTAGTAGGTTTCTTGAACAGCTGAGCAGTTGTCAGCTTCCCAAGAACAACTCCTCTGCATATACTTGCATTATATACGGGTTGTGACTCAGTCCCGTGGTACTGAGGTCATAAATGGTCAGTTGTAGCAGTACCTAATGATAGATTAGGTAAACAGAGTGTTTGGTACAATCAGAATTGGCAGTAGTAGCAGACGTCACCGAGAAAACCTGCCCCAATGCAATTTGTTCACCATATATCCCACATTAATTGACATGGGATTGAACCCAGGTCGTCGCGGTAAGGATGCGGAGGCTAACCTCCTCAGGAGGGCCACAGGCAGAGAGGGCACTAGTTATTCTACAGTTCAGTCCATCCTAATGTTGCTTTTTCTCTCTTAGGTCCAAATATTTATTTTAGCATCCTCTTCCCTGATCAGCCCCCCTCAAAATTTGCCTTAGGGTGACAGGCAAAGATTTGTATATTTACGTAGCCGACAATAGGGCAGAGGAAAGCCTTTGTGAATACAGTTTGTACGTATATTTTTTATTGCCATTCACAAATATCTAATTTCGCGGCCCTGTCCAATTATGTGCCCAGGTCTTTTATTATGAGTTTCTCTCGCAGTTGCTTAGTCAGGTCTCACAAATTACTGTTGACAGTGAAACTGTTCAACCCTGTGTATCCACCCCCTTACAGGAACGGTTCCATCTCTCCACGGAGACTTCATTAGGGGTTGCGGCCTTGTTTCCCTCCCGCGACGATCCCATTGCAATTAACCCCTCTATAATTTCTCCCACCCTTCTTAGATAACTACTTCCCCTCCGTCGTAGTGAATCGGCTAGTCATTTCAAATCCTTGGGTTTCATAGTCTCATCTCTGAACACTCGTGACCAAACCGGCCGACGTCAAATGTAGAGTGAGTCCAACACGTCGTAACACAGCCGAAATGGTGAAACCCGGTGTGATTTCAGTACGAAAACTGACGGGTAAGTTAATTTGATATTGTCCATTCTGAAACCAGAACAATGTCTAATACTTTGAAGCCTCGAGTCTGAGTCTAAGTCTTATGTTACAACCGACGGTCAGTCAGCCACTCTGTCTTGGAATAAAGCGTCCATCTGGGGCTTACGACCAGAATATTATTACTGTGAGACAGTTGCGAGTGGGGTGCTCTCTCTGACGAAAAGATTGTTCTGGCCTTTACAATTGCTGCTGGCCCTCGCCAGCGCAGTCATTTTTTGGTCCGAGTCCCGTGGGACTCGTGACCATATTTTACTGTCTCAAATTCGAGACTTCCCTTTTCTTCGCTTCCTACGTCTCGCAGCATCACAGTGGAGGTATTCGACCCCGACTTGACACGGGATTTGGAACCTCGAAACATAAATGTTGAAGAAGAAGAAGTGGGTGTGGTAGTGAGAGAAACTACATTGAGGGAGGGGGGTAAGAAACTGTATCTCCGATTTTGAAGGTTCCCAAGCAGTGCCCGTTTGTCCTTCTGGTATAGATAGAGCATATAATCGGACTTTTTTTATATATTATATATTTTATGACGCTGGAAGGGGTGCATATAGTAATTTTTTTTTTGCTAACGTTGGGAGGGCTATATTAGGGCGAAAACCTCGAATTCCTCTGCGTCATGCTCAAACATTCAGTCCGTACCTCACAGGAAAGAGTATGTCTCCTCTACAAAGCCCAATCGGTTAATACTTCCTAGGGAAATGTTCGCTGTTGTACAGTGTACAGTGTACTGCACAGTGAAATAGCTCTATCTCTGTGCAACTCGTGCGAGGACACGGCGTGTTGCTCGTCTGTACAGTGTACAATGTACCGTATAGTGAAACAGCTCTATCTCTGTGCAACTCGTGCGAGGACACGGCGTGTTGCTCGTCTGTACAGTGTACAATGTACCGTATAGTGAAATAGCTCTATCTCGGAAACCGTTCTGAATAGGACACTTGTATATGTGTAATTTTTTGCTTAGAATGACCGATACTGTGACCTCCAAGAATACCGACCTTTCCTCCTGGGACACTCTGTATAATATATTGGTCCTATCTGCCAGATTACACGGAGTCACCTGGAAGCGGCAACGGTCTAGTCTTGTTTCGGGGTACTTGAAACCGGATTTCCTCACTCACTTCTGGCAAGTACCTAGATTAGGGCACAACCGCTTACTTCCCTGCCCTTTCCAGTTAATCATGCATCTGTCTTGCTGCCTTCCCACGATACTGGCAGCGTCGTTAAATAAACAGATATTTGTATCAGTGGTTACTATGTGTACCATCTGTTTTATCATTATAAAAGTTCTAATACACTTAGTGTTTCCGTCTGATTATCAAAGTCAGCACTATTGTATAGGATTTACCATCCGTGAACCGAATGTCCAGAAAATGTGCAAGCCTCGACTTCTCACAACAATATGGGCCCTCACAGCCTGTTACATAAATAGCTGTACCTTACAGTGTGTAAGATTTGGGGTAACCGTGAAGATTATTGTCTTCTTTGATGGGACCACATATAATCTGTTAGATACGTAACAGCTCTTCGGAGGAAATTGCAGCCTCCTTCTTCAGGATAAGTTGGCCATTTTTATGGAGACGTTATATTGTTTTCTTTGAAGTATGAAATTACTTTTCAGGGTCATCCATCAACTCTGCTCTGTCGGGCCTCACGTAACAAGTCGATGGTTTTTATGAAATGTATGTAGAGAATTATGCTAAAATACAAGTATGTGTAGCCATCTCGTTGATTATTTAGTTGTTGAAGTCTTAACGATGTTGAAGACCAAATTATATACGTTCCTGCATGTGTGCCATAGGCCGAAATCGGATAAATATATGTATACAAGCAAGATTATTTCAAACAGATGTAGGAGAAATTAAGTGCATATTTTATGTTTAATACACGGAGCGTGTTTTATTGTTATCGACAAATATCCTTGGTATCAGAGTTTCGAAGATGGGGCACACCATAGCTTAGTTGCTTGATGCACTGTGCTACTAGCCACAAGGTCGCGGGTTTGATTTTCGATGTCCCCGGAATTTTCATTTGACCTAGTTCTTCCAGCCTCACTATGACCATGGGATTGACTAGTCTGTTAACAGAAATGAGTACCAGGAATCTTCCTGGGGGGAGGGTAAAGGGCGGACGATGGCTAAGGCTGACAAACTCATCGCCATCTATGAACCGATTGTCTAGAAAATGTGGGAGCCTCGACGTCTCGCAAACCTATGGGCCTTCACTGCCTGTTACAGGGATACCTTTGCCCTTTTCTATCCCCCAAGTTGTGATGACCCATTACAACTTCAGGACCATGCAGACGCTTGACGGTAAAGGAGAGTTCGGAGGGACCAAGTGCAGTTTTACTTGAATCGTCTTAATGAAGTCTCCTCAGAGAGTCGCTGTACTTCTCACTTCTGACCCAGCAGAAGCGCAGAAGCCGCAGATGTAACACACATTCCGGTGCTTACGGTGGTAACAAGGCTGCTGTCTTCTGTGACGCCATGGAAGTATGGTCTGGATATTTACCAAGAAACTGCTGCTTCCATCTCTCGAGTATAAGTGAAAGCAGCCGGATAAAGCTTTCATGTCTGCAGGAAAAGAGAATGAGGACTCCATTTGAGAGTGAACTAATGACATAAAAGTGGTGCACGAGCCGTGCAGGCCCATTTGTTTGCGAGACGTCGAGGCTCCCACATTTTCTAGACAGTCAACTCACACATGGCGGTGTGGTCAGCTTTGCGCCCTTGCCGCCCTTTACCCGCAGGAAGACTCCTGGTACTCATTTCTGTTAGAGATTGAGTCGACCCCAAGGGTGTCATAGTACGGCTGAAACGATTTGGTTAATTGAAAAAAAAATCGAGTGACCTCATCAGGAATCGAACTCGCGACTTTCGGGCTTGTAGCATATTGTCTCAACCAACTATGTTACCGCGTGCCTCTGGACTAATGAAACGATGTGAAATGAAATCCTATCTTTTCGCTCATAACTCCGTTTCTTTTCGTCACTTCCTCATTTCACTGTTTTCATCTCACCTCCCCTCTCACTCAGATCTGGTGAGTGTCATATTTCTCCCTCTTGCGACTCTGTGAGTCACAAGATCCCACGGGACCCGAAACCAAGAATCGAATGTGCTGGCGAAGGCCAACGTTAGTGTAGCCGACCGACGGGAGGGCTTGCTTTTCTACCTTGAGTACAGACTCAGTAATTTAATGCAAACATCGTTACATAGCTACCAGAATGCACGCAGAGACATCGCAGAAGACAAAATATCAAGAATCATAAAATATTCAGTAGATCACTAACAAATGAGCAGTCTCTTCCTTAGTTATATCGTGTCTATTCTGTGAGTGTTGGTGATATTTTGATACGAATATATACTAAGTTTATTGCCTGTATATGACGTAGACGGTGGAATATTTTTGTGTATTATTCGTGGGAGATGCCGTTAAACATCGGCCTCGACTCTTCATTCGGTAACATGCAGGACTGGAAGGGAATACGGGAGAAAGCAAGGGAGGTTAATAGTAGGAAACTTCTGTAGAAAATGATGAAATGTTCCATAGGACACACGGCAAGCCGTTTCCTCTCTTCCTGGCTCGAGAGGTCGCTNCGAGCGACACGATGGAATATGGAGATACAATTCTGGACACTTACGACCTGCTGACATTTTGGTCACGAAAACTTTTCGGCAAGTTTCAAAATGAAGCGGTAGGAGTTAGCTGGCAGCAATTGAAAGGCTGGACTTGTGGGGAAATCAGATCTGTACCGAGATGTCCTTTCCTCCACCCATCCATCCCTTCAAACTTTCCTCTCAACAATCTATCCAATCACGAACCAAACATCCTTTCAGTTGTTGGTCTGTCTGTTCATATAGTGTGTTTCCTGGCTGAAATGTTTCATGGTTTTCCTCAATCCCTCCAGGAAAATAAAGAATAGAAGCTCAATCAGTTATCCTACCAACCAACACTACAGAGCCTTCCGGCCACAGACTGAGAGCGCGTCGGCTTTACAGCGTAGGCTGCCCCGGTAGCTGCGTCGGAAAGTAACCCCTAGAATTGCATCTGTGTGCTTGGGGGAGAGAGCTGACATGTCACGGTAAGTTGTGCATGAGAGGGACGTTCATAAGCTTCCGTTTTAGTTATTTATTTATTTATTTATTTGTATTTCATCCAGTTCCTTAACTTTTGTGCTAGGACAAGAGACCGTAACTCATACCGTTTAAAACACAGTTGCTGCGGGTACCCCCTGCGTCTTGCTTGCTGTCACCACTGGAATTACTGTAGATGTCAGCACCATCTCGCAAACACGAAAGCGTCTCAACGGGGGAGCGAAATAAGTTTGAGTGTTTGTGATAATAGAGGCACATGTGTCAGTCTACCCTCTAAAGCAAAGTACAAGCTCTGTGTACCACCTGCTATAACACACAGAAACTCTTATTCTACAGCTCAGTCCATCCTCACGTTGCTTTTTCTCTCTTAGGTCCAAATATTTGTTTCATCATCGTCTTCACCGAACCCCCCCCCCCAACTTTACCTTAGGGTGACGTGTTTCCTGTGAGGTACGAACTGAACTCTGCACTCTGCCCACACAGTGTATTTATGTGTTCCTTATGATTCTCACAATAAACAGCAATTATTTCTCTAAACAGCGTTAACCGGTTGGGCTTTGTAGCGGAGACGTAATGTGTTTCCTGTGAGGTATGAACTGAATTTCTAAATCTTATTTAGACGAGCAGCTGATCGATTGGATGGTTCCCAAATTCCAAGTTGCTACTGCATGCTTCTCATGCAGCCCTCCCGATTTAAATTCATCAAAATTACGGTCCCTTGCTGTCAAAATTACCAAAATTATACACGTAAACTCAAATTTTTTAAATTAAAGCTCCGCGGCCCCTCTCTCTCACCTCTCTCAAGTCGTTGCTTCTAATCATCTTAACGCCTACACTTTCACTTTACTCTTACCAGAAGGACGGGCGGGCAAAGCCTGGGAACCTTCTTAAATCGATGCTCTTTCTTTCTTTCTTCTTTCTCTTTCTCTCTCTCTATCAGCTGAAATATTGGTTGCTTCCCTAGAAATGCTCAGCTCCATAGAGTTACTTATTTGTTTAGTCAGATGAACTTCCAGCCTCTCGATGTTAATGTAAAAACGTTGCAATAAAGAACTACCTTTTGCAAGGTATGTTTGGATTTGGGTATCAAAGTCGTCTCTGTGGGCTCACCATTGTTCAGCGGACATTATTGAATAAAATTAAGGCCTAAAAATTTGTGACGGTGATATATTAATAAAATTATAGCATCTTTTAACTTTATCCTTCGCCATATTTTTGTATTTAAAAAGACGTTTCGAAGACTGGAATCTGCCTCCGTTCTCGAGTAAAATGCTAAATAATTTGGGCGCAGTCAGTAGTGCTAATCCCTACCCCAAACACATGATTTCAGTCCGCCCTCTTCCCTTAATACAATTGTTTTACGGTCCATTAGATTATTATCCACATATATTCGCGTAGGATATCCTAGTTTTCTCTTTGTTCACGTTTTCTTACAAAAAGTGTATCTGTACTGTCCTCTCCCATGTGTGCTACATGTCCGTCGTATTTCATTCTCCTTGATTTAATTATTCGAACTACGTTTGGCGTTGAATACAAATTATATAGCTCCCCACTGCATAAGATTGCCAATCCTACCGTTATCTCCTCTCTCCTGATGCCAGATACCCTTCTTAACACCCTGTCTATGTTCTGGCGGCAATGTGAAGGACCAAGTTTCACACTCAGGTAAAAAAAATAATTTTATATAATCAGGGAGACGTGTATGTTACAAACGTAAGAGAGAACATCTCTGTGCAGTTTTTTATGATGAAAAGATAGCGTGTTTGTCACATCGTTGAACGAGTTCTCAAATTCTGCGATACAGCGACACCATGAAATAATGCGTGGGTTTAAATTTATGCTATCCCTCCTTCATATCTCTTCCGGTCAGTTAGAAATGCAGTTCTACACACTGTTGCAGGTCCCTATCAGGCTGTACGGTGGCAGCAGTAACCTAAACAGCTTTACAGCCTCTCTGCACCTACAGTAAGCTATAAAATATTTTTGTACAGTCACGGAAAATGCAGTTCTGCACACTCTTGCAGCTCCCTATCAGACTGTACGGTGGCAGCAGGAACCTAAATAGCTTTACAGCCTCTCTGCACCTACAGTAAGCTGTAAAATGTTCCTGTACACTCACGAATTATTTCGCAAAATAGTTGCATTTTCCAGAGAAATCTGTATTAAATAATACCTTGCTGCCTTGTTCATTTTTCGTGGATACAGCTATATCTTAAATAATTCCTCAGAATTGGGATACCTCACTTACAGTAGGATGCGGGCCCATTGGGGGTCACGACCAGCTATTTGAGATACCATGCAGTATACAGTTTTAGAAGTGTTCACTTTTAACGTTGTCAGAATAGTACCGTGTGACATTGCTCAGTGCCACTTTATACTTGGTGATAATTGGCCGTGTATATATGTGCGCTATGGAGCCATAACGTATGATATATGTGACAGATTCTGGGGGTAATTAGGTGACGCCAGACATAGTTTCAAGTCTCAGATTCGTCTATATTATAATAAGCTCTAGCTTGCAGGAACTGTAAATAGACCGTCATTCCAGTCCATCTCTGGGCTATTCAGTTGACTCAGTACGGAAACCAAAAGCATTGCATAATACAACATAATTAGCAACAATATGGTTGTACATATTTATTTCATCAAAATATTAAACAAGTGTTATGATATTATAAAACCTGGAGCCGGGATAGCGCAGTCAGTATAGTGACTGGCTACGGGCTGGACGTGAGGAGCCGGGATAGCGCAGTCAGTATAGCGACTGGCTACTGGCTGGACGCGAGGAGCCGGGATAGCGCAGTCAGTATAGCGACTGGCTACGGGCTGGACGTGAGGAGCCGGGATAGCGTAGTCAGTATAGCGACTGGCTACGGGTTGGACGACCAAGGAGCTGAAGTTCGAGTTCCGGTAGGGGCAAGAATTTTCTCTTCTCCACGTCATCCAGAGCCCACCCAGCGTCCTATCCAAAAGATACTGGGATAAAGCAGCAAGGGCGTGAAGCTGACGACTCACCTCCAAATAGAGCCGAAGTAAAGAAAACCCTGGATCTATACATCCACTCTCCCATACGTCTTCATGACGTAGTGCTTAATTAGTTAAACACAGGGACAACTTTATCTTCATTAATGTAAAATATGGATCATATTAATGCATTAAGACATTCAAAAACTTACCACACTTGTTTCATGCATGTCTGAAGATGGCCTAAATGAAGGTCGAAACATGTAGCATTAAGGTCTGCGTCAATAGAAACGAATGCTGAGACTGTAATATCTGCCGGTTCATCTCGGTTTCACTAATTTGTTGTTTTAACTCTCGCATTTGTATATTGTTTTAATAGATTGATGACTCATGATTGATGAATTGGAAAGGATTGTGAATGAACTGGTCATGACATAAATGAATATTAACCCGGAATTTTCCCGGAGAGACTAAGGAAAAACGAGTAACCACTGTGAGTGAAGTTGATGTGTCAGCCAAGAATTTTACCGAACGCGTACTGTTCACAAGTCTAGAGCGTTACATTTACGCTAGCCTGTTCTGTTAAGTCTGTTGTAATTCATAATTACTAGCTTCCGAAATGTGATGCCGTGTAGTTTTGTAGAGTGGTACGCGGCGTCCAATCCCAGAAGATCCTGATATCTCAAATCTGTTAACACATGCGTAGTCGTATCCGCGGCACGCTGCATATAAGAGCGTTCGTCTTTTCTTCTTGCAGAAACACAGTTTTCCTACAATAGCAATTTATTTTGAGGATAATTTGGACGGGTCGTGTAACTTGCATTTTTTTTCTCTGGCGCTACAGCCCAAATTTGGGCCTAGGCCTGCCTCCATGAAACTCTCCGTTTCACTTCGGTTTACTAGATCTTACACATACGGTAGGATTCCTTGGGCGAGTGATCAGCTCTACCTGTAGACAAACACAGAAAAAGCACACAAACATCCATGCCCTGAGTGGGATTCGAACCCACGATCCCGGCTTCCGAGTGAGCGAAGACAGTGCATGCCATAGACCGCTCGGCTACCGTGACCGGCATAACATGCATCAGAGACCGAGAAATATACACAAAATATTGTACGGAATTCCTCTATCGAAGTGACCTTTTAGTAGCTGTAATTTTTTTTTTCGCTTTATGGTTTATTTTACGTCGTCCTCTGTAAATCAGATTATCTATCGTCGAATGATAGAATGATTGGTTAATAATGGATTTGAAGGCGTTTAAAAGGATCAGCCGTGGCATAATTAAGTTATTATCTCAGTGCTTGCCAGTGCGTTTTCTCTGTGGTTCTCACAATAAACAGCGATTATTTCCCTAAGCAGCATTAACCGGTTGGGCTTTGTAGTGGAGACGTAATGTGTTTCCTGTGAGGTACGCACTGAACTCTGCATTCTGCCCACACAGTGTATTTATGTGTTCCGTATGGTTCTCACAATATACAGCGATTATTTCCCTAAACAGCATTAACCGGTTGGGCTTTGTAGAGGAGACGTAATGTGTTTCCTGTGAGGTACGCACTGAGCTTCTTTGTAATATAACTAACTCCATGGAGCTGAGCCCTTCTTGAGAAACCGCCACTTGTGCAGCCACTGAAGAATTTCTCAAGATTTTATGGAACCCGAAGGCTCATTACACTATTTACAAGAGCCCCTACCTACCTGCGTCTTTGTCTTCCTAGTGGTCTCTTTCCTTTTGGAATCCCCACAAATATCCCATATGCATTCTTCTTCCTTGGTCATGGGTCCCAATGGGGCCTGAAACAAAGAATGACTATGCTGGCGAGGACCAGCAGCAAATTACACTAGTTGAACCTGGATCAGTCCTGAACGGGTGTAATATTTCTGCTGGTCTAACCTGCCACTGAGGCTGCACCATTCTCTCCAGACGGAACCGGCGTGTATAAAGCGCAGTTAATTAATAAGTTAAATCATTTAAATTCTAGATGACATCACCAGGTGTCGACAGTGTATCCCAGATACACAACTGTTTTCGTTTTATTTTCTCCTTTATCCCCTTCCCCCATTTCTACATGTATTTCTATGTCTTCATGCTCTCAGAGATGGTGAGAAGGGTGGGGGAGATCCTTTCCTAAGGAGCAGCTGGCTCTGCAGTCTTTCATATGTAGTGTCATCGGAACAATTTATCATATCAAAACGCATGATGGATGGTGGAGAAGGAAATGACTCGCGCGCCTATGCCTCGTCTGTGAAGGTTGCTAAGCAACGAGAAAAACGCTTCTAAAAGCCGCTTTGAAAGTGATATAACGCTGTGTTAATGCGCTGAAGGATGTTATAAGCCATTTTAACTCTGACAAATGAGAGATAATTTAAAATACAAACTTCAAAAACGTTCCAAAATGATGATTACACTTTTCTGTGATGTTCTTTATTTTTTGCAAGTTGTTTAACGACGCTTTTAGTATTAAGACGATGTGTGTAGTATCAGGAAGGCACGTTGCTTGATGAATAGTGAACCGAAAAGGATTTGAAAGAAAGCGCGTGTCAGGGTGTCTGATGTTCCGGTCGAAATTCAAACCCAGAACTTCATGAAAACAATTCTGAATGGCTACCTCTAAACCAATATGCTCGCTGACTTCGTGTAGTTTTGTGCATATGTATGAACGTTTCGGATGAACCTGCAATCTTTATCTTTAGTATATAAAATGTCACCCTGAAGATAGAACCCGTAGCTTCTGCCGAAATGTAATTATTAGACCAGACGGAGTCACATAGTAGCTGTTTGTAGCGGTGGCGTCCTAGACGTACTTTTGGGAGGTACTAGGGTCAAATCTCGACCCACGCACCCACTGTTCTGAAGATTTTCGCGTTTTTATTGAGTCGTACCAGGGAGATTCCGGGATATTATCTCAATTTGGCCAAGATATCTTTCTTCAAATCCTTTCCAATTCATTATTCACCAGCGAAGCTAACATTTGACGTTATATAGCCTGACACTAAGAGCGTCGTTAAATAAACTACAAAAATTCGCAGTCACTCTTCAGACCTACCTACGATTGGCTATGGGTTCGAATATTGATCTGTACTCCTACTATCCTCAAAGAAGTTTTTCGTGATTTTACTTAGTCCCTCCAGACATTTTTCAAGATGGTGCTACGGTCGCCTCCTTTTAAATCCCTTCCAATTAATTATTCAGAGGCCCATAATCCAAGATACTGACAACGTCGCTATGCTAACTGCGAGTAATAGAATACAAGGGATCCATAACATAGCCTAGTTTCTGTATTGACTGAGCTATCCTGGCTCCGTTCATTCATATTGGGAGCTAATAAAATTCTGTTTCTCCCCACCAATAGCGCATAATAAAAATAATGATGAAATCACTGATAGAGGAAGAACTCCCCTCTGTGATGCTCATTTGTGTTGCTGTTTGTGTGTGGGTTGCGGCGGGCCTCTCCTTCATCCACTTGCAGCCGGCAAATCCTTTTAATCACTCGCTTATGTTCCTCGGCCGCCCCTTGATGAGTTCAACTGTATCCCACTTCTTCCTTCCCCTCCTGCTCTCTCAAGACGGTTTGAAGTTCACCGCGCATGCGTCAAATGTACCTAAATATCGCATGATTAATACCCTTAATCTTTGTATCTTTTATAAGTTCAGTATTGGACGCTCCTTTGCTGAGCAGACTAAACGTTGGGTTATCGCCCTGGAGCGTTGGGTACAGGCCGCGTGTTCAGGCCCAGGCATTGGGTTGGGCGTCAGGAGTGAGGCAAGTATCATCGCAGCAGTTGTTGCAACGGCGCTGACGTAAGCTGACGTACTGCAACTAAGAACTTCTTACAACCCATACAAACCCTGCGTGCACTCGACAAAGCCCGTTGAGTTTTCTGCTGAGAATGGCAACGTTTAGAGACACGGGTATAGTAAACCCTCGCTAATCCGGTTACAGTCAGTCCGGATCTAAATATGAAAAATGAAAAATTCTCTTCATAGTTAAGTAAAAAAGTAAAGCTATCCCTGTAACAGGCCGTGAAGGCCCATAGGGTTGCGAGACGTTGAGGGTCCCACATTATCTAGACAATCTGCTCAAAGATGGCGGTAAGGTTGTCAGACTTTACTCCACAGGAAAATTATTTTTAATTAATTCCTGGTGCTCATTTCTATTAGAGGCTGAGTCAACCCCAGGGCCGTAGTTCGGCCGGAAAGATTAGGTCAATTGAAAAAATCCACTAACCTCATCGTGACTTGAACCCGCTACCTTCCGGCTTGTATCATACTGCCTCAACAAACTACGCTACTGCATGCCCCTTCACAGTTGAGTACATATTTTAAAAGACACATGGGATTTAGGGGCAAGAGGACTTTCAGACTGTGTTGAGGTCAGTTGGAGAGACTGAAACCACACAAGAAAATATCTAAGATTGGCTTAAGCTGGATGATGGAGACCCTGGATTTCAGCTTCTGATAGAGGAAAAAACTGCTGCAGTGTTTTTATTATTTATTTTCCACAGCATTATCTATACTATTAAATTTTCCATTTATTTGTTATTTTAGTAATTTAGGGCTATCTTTTGCTTAATTCCTATGACCTCCCCCACTCAATCCAGATTAGCGATGGTTTACTGCATTCACGTGAGAACCGCGGTACACAAAATGACAATGGAGCAGACATAGGCTATATTCCGATCTTTCTTTGGTTTACCTTGTTAATCACCATTCCACCATTGCCCCATACACATCTGTCACGCTCCCTGAGGTGTGCTATAGCCCTGATCACGCAGCACATTATCATATCCCCGGTCTTTAAGTTTTGGGCTTTATCTGGGATGTGACTCTTGGCCAATTACGGAATAAGAAAGTTATTTCCTTTAGAACTGTGTTTTTTTTAGATTTGTTTATCTCATTATCAGTGCAAAGTTAGGCCATGCAGAATACATACCTCTGTACTTTCCGTCAGACGCTGAGAGTTGCACATCTCTCATAGTCCTAAGAGGCGTTTCGGTTGTTTCGTCAGCTCTGTACACAGCGACTCACAACACACAATAATAAAAACTAGGTAAAGTTGCCCCTGTGCTTAGCTAACTGAGCACTACACCATAAAGGCGTGTGGAGGAATTGACGTATAGATCCACGCATCACGCGTTAGTACACCAATAAAAACGAAGTTTGGCAACACTGCGTACATTGAAATATTGACCCGGTGTCTGCCTGCTCGATTCGCGCTGTTTCTACAATCGCTACATTTCCTCCTACTATCGCGAACATGGAGCGCCGTGTTGGCCTGTGTCTCCAGGAGAAGGGGAAATAATTTCAGCTTCATCTGTAACCCATTTATCTCCAAGTCTACCGAGGTATATTCTCGTCAAGTTTTGCTTTCATCGTTAAATTATTGCCTGATTTATAATCTTCAACTCTGGACTTCCTCTAAATGAATCACCCTGTATAATATTTGCGAAAACGAGTCTGCTACAAATGGCATATCTTGCTGTTCCACGGGGATGTCTGTGTGGATCCCTTTGAGGAGGATGTGTGGCCTATCCTCAACATAAACGGGTCAGAATTAAGAAGTTCTTGAATTATGTTGACATTCTCCTAAAATTTTCTCGGTTACTTTCACAGTACGCCTTTGATACTGTCTAATCACACTCCTGTTCTACTGATAAAAATATTGCTTAGCACTCGTGCTAGATATTCGGGAGGTTCTGGGTTAGATTCTCTGCACAGATACCTGCTGTCTTGACTAAGAGCTTTCATAGTTTTCCTCAGTTCCTACTGCAAAATTCCAGGTTAGTACGGCAAATAAGACCAGCATTTAAGATGAATAAAATCACTGCACACAGAGCCATTTTATTATCAATGTCAATAATAGGCTTAATTGAATGTACAATGATTACCAACATCAATTAATAAAGGCCTTAAGTTGATAAAACTAATAACCTTCAAAGCTATCATCATCATCATCATCAGTAATCTGTCAAGACGACAGGTCCAGTCTCTTCCAAAACAATTCCTCCACTTAACGCGATCTAGAGCTCTCTCCTTCAAATGACAGTACCCTCTTCCGTCCCCAAGGTCATCCAGCGTCTTCTTACGTCTTCTTCCTCGTCTTCTTGTCACTTCTATCCGCCCCTCTATCTTTCCTTCGATAACTTCTTTTAGAAGGCAGTTTCTGCGTAAAACATGACCAATCCAATTAGCCTTCCGTTTTCTTATTTCATGTAGGATATTCCTCTGCTCACTGACTCTAATTAACACTTCTTCATTTCTCACATAATCGGTCCAACTGATCTTCTCCATCCTTCTCCAACACCACATTTCAAAACTTTCCAGATGTTTCTGATCTACTGCCCTAAGTGTCCATGTTTCAGCCTCATACAGAGCTATGCTCCAAATGTAGCATTTCACTAGTTTCTTCCTCAAATTTAAGTCCAATTTTCTGGTAAAAAGATTCTTCTTCTTCCTAAATGCAGCTTTTGCCATGGCAATCCTGGATTTAATTTCACTAGTACACCTTCCATCATCTGTTAACAAGCTTCAAAGCTATAAATAGAGAAAATTTCTTTAAGCCTCAATGTTACTCAATCTCTTTAGAATTGCATTCTACTATCACAAAAATAAATATAAGACTACATAGTAGAGGGGTAAATCCCCTTTATAGATTTACATTCTATCACTTTTTAACCTCAGCCACTCTACTTATTATTAATCGATGATTATTTTCAACTTATCATAAGGACATTGGAACTTTATATTTCATCTTTGGAGCATGGTCAGAGATAGTCGGAACATCTTTAAGAATACAAATTCCAACCGAATTAAGACAGCCCGGATCATTAATTAGAGATGATCAAATCTATAAAGTAATTGTAACGGCCCACGCTTTCGTAATAATCTTCTTTATAGCAATACCAATTATACGTAATTGGTAATTATAGTAATTGGAGGATTTGTAAATTGACTAGTACCTTTAATACTTGGCGCCCAAGATATAGCCTTCCCACGAATAAATGACATAAGAATTTGATTGCTGCTCGCAGCACTAACACTATTTTTAACCTGAAGTGTAGTGGAAAGAGGAGCAGGGACAGGATGAACAGTTTACCCTCCTCTAGCAAGAGGTATAGCACATGCTGGAGCATCAGTAGATCTTGCTAGCTTCTCATTACACTTGGCTGGTGTTTCTTCAATTTTAGGAGCTGTCAATTTTATTTCAACAACAATTAATATGAAACCTATGAACATAAGACCATATCGAATTCCATTATTTGTATGAGCGGTAGCAATTACTGCTTTTCTTCTACTGTCATTACCAGTTTTTTTTTCCTTGGCACTACAGCCCCAATGGGCCTAGGCTACCTCCATGAACTTCTCCGTTCACTTCGGTTTTTCTAGATCTTTCACATTCGGTAGGACTCCTTGGCCGGGTGATCAGCTCGTCGCAAGGCCTCTACCTGTACACAAACAAAGAAGAACGCATACACACAAACTAAACATCCATGCCCTGAGTGGGATTCGAACCCACGATCCCGGTTTCCAAGCGAGCGAAGACAGTACATGCCTTAGACCGCTCATTACCAGTTCTAGCAGGAGCAATTACAATATTACTGACAGACCGAAACCTAAATACATCCTTGTTTGACCTTGCTGGAGGAGATCCAATGCTATATAAACACTTATTTTCATTCTTTGGACACCCAGAAGTATATATTTTAATTTTACCAGGATTCGGTATAATTTCACATATAATCTGCCATGAAAGAGGTAAAAAGGAAGCTTTTGGAAATCTGGGAATAATCTTTGCTATATTAGCAATTGGTTTTCTAGGGTTTGTAGTGTGAGCACATCATATATTTACAGTAGGAATAGACGTGGATACACGAGCCTATTTTACATCAGCAACAATAAATATTGCAGTACCTACTGGAATTAAAATTTTTAGTTGATTGGCAAAAGTTTATGGATCACAATTATCATACAGAGCAACATGTTTATGATCACGAGGCTTTGTATTTCTCTTCACAATAGGAGGTCTAACAGGGGTAGCATTAGCAAACTCATCAAATGATATTATTCTTCATGACACTTACTATATTGTAGCCCACTTCCATTACGTTTTATCCATAGGAGCAGTATTTGCAGTCATGGCCGGATGTATTCAATGATACCCCCTATTTACAGGACTAACTTTAAATCCTAAATGACTAAAGGCACAGTTTATATTAATATTTGTTGGAGTAAATACAACATTTTTTCCCCACAACACTTCCTAGGATTAGCGGGAATACCTCGACGATATTCAGACTATCCAGATGCTTACACAACACGAAATATCGTCTCATCAATTGGATCCACGATTTCATTTGTAAGTGTCCTTATATTCCTCCAAAATCCCTTCAATTTCGTTATCGACTAATGATCCTACTATCAATGCTTTGAAATCTGAGATCCACCTAACGTCGTTATGCGAATAAGTAATAATACAAATATTGTCACGTTATTGAGTGTAATTTTAGAGGAGTTTTTGGATTCATGATCGGATTTATTGAACTATTACAGATCCGTAACTACATGTAACTATAACCATTTCATTAATTCACACATTTCACAGTTCACTATTACACACACTTAGGTGTTCTCAGTCTGCTGTGCCTCCACAAGTCGTTGTCTGGTAGCGGCTTCCAATGGCGAACGTTCCGCTTCCTCTCGGTTCCCGAAATGTCCCCATGATTCAGCTACAGGAACTCTCGACTAAAAAACTCACCAACCAACTTACTCCACTCCACTGACTGACTTACTCAATTGATTGTCCTGCTTAAAATATCTCGATACGGACGGCATAGAAAACACCGTTCTGTTGCTGTTTACGGGCCGTTGCCTAGTAACTGCAGTTGTCTAGTTATTTGTTGCTCGTTCCTGCCCAGCAAGGGATCTGCATGCCACAATATATATATTGTGACATGTTGACCCCCCCAGCGGCACGTGGCGTGAACGTAACGCTCGCGTTACTACGGTAATACGCGAGTAATCACCCCGCAATGCGCAACGCGCGGTGACGTCACGAGCGGAGCCGAAGAGAGCCGAGCGGAGCCGAAGATAGCCGAGCCCCGTAACCTGGCAACTACGCAAGGCGAATCAACAGCGGTGACGTAACCGGACAGCGTGGCTACAAGGGTGCCTATTACGTGGCCGTTTTCCCGTATTGTCCGATCGAGGCTACATAGGGAGCAGCGAAGGCTATTCACAGACAGTTGAAACATAGCAGCCTGCGAGTGTGCGACAACTAAGAAGTCAGCGAGCGGAAGACTTATTGTGTGCTTTCCAGACATAGTGATTGCTGTAGTACAGCTATACTCAGAGTGTGTATTTCAGGGAGACTTGTATAGCTCCCGCGTTATTAGTACGTGAAGACAAGTGAAGACAGTGTTAAGAGATTTGTTGTAGGGTTTGTAAAGTGTGGAAACCCGTGATATTGTGATAATTAAGTGTAGCCGATAGTTGTAGATTGTTCAATAAACCAGTTAACGATCTCTACGGCGTNAGACAAAAATATAACTTCCACCTACCTTCATCAAACTTATCACTATATCAAAAACGAGTCTACTTTTCTGGCATAAAAGTGTACAATAGTCTCCCACAAAATATCAAAAACTTGAGTAATGATAACAATATTTTAAATCAGAGCTAAAGAAATACCTGCATGCTCATTCCTTCTACTCTGTAGACGAATACCTCAATGTAAATAGAGAATAATGTAGAATTAAGCTATATTAGTTTAAGATAAAATTACTTGTACCAGTAGGTATTATTTTGACTTGTTTTATATCCAGAGGTATTAACCTACTTAGGATCTATGGAATGCAAATAAATTCAATTCAATTCACATTTCGACGCCTGAAAATACTTGCAGTACATTCCTCCGATACGTCAGTGAAGTTCTTCCAGACTACACGGAGGCACATCCAGAAAAGATTAGACAGGAATGCACGAAGCGTGGAATGCGATTGCCAAATGAAACCAAATTTTATGTAAATGTTACGCCACGATCAAAGGAAAGACTCTGTTTGGTTCCGGCAGGTTTTCATCATGCAGCCAGTCTTCGGCTGTTGACTCTTCACTGGGTTATCGCTTCCTCTGACATTTATTGAAAGGGGAGGAGGCCTTTGAAAATGAAATGTGGCAATCGTGTCATGTTACATCAGTAAACCACGCTTTGGGGTGGAATTTACAATTAGATTGCATTCGATTGTCTCTTTGTAAGCCAGTGACTTGACAGAAACGTCTCACGAGTATATAAACTAAGTTCTCAGTCGCCTCCTTATTACGTCTCGTCAGCGCGTTAATCAAACACTGACACGCATTTGTTTCGGGGACACAGTCACGAAAACAATTTGTACCGTATTGTCATGACAATAAACTGGCTTTCAAATTTGAATAAGTCAGTTCAGTGCATGTGTTCACTGTTTATAACAGAATGGTAAGTATATGTAACACCAGCTTTAACGTAAAGAACTCTTCGTGCTGCCCACAAAATAAAATATTTAATACTATTCCCGAATTCTTGTTCGGGAAGTACTCGCTAAGAATCTTTGGACTAAAATCGACAGATCTGGCTAAAATTTTTAGCAGTTTGTCTCAGTCTCTCCCATAACTAACGCGATATTATCTCTGTTAAGTCACAGTCGGTTCCTTCTAGATCCTCTCCAATGTATCGTTCTCTCAGTCACACTACTATTCAACCGAATATAGGGTGCACTCCGGCATCATCGCTAAGTCAACCAGAGAAATGCGTCATTTAACTAAATTCATGCGCAGGTACAGGGGGCACGCGGTAGCGCAGTTGGTCGAGGCACTCTGCTGCAAGCCGGAAGATCGCGGGTTCAATTCACGACGAGCTCACTGGAATCTTTAACTGACGTAAACCTTCCAGCCACACTATGACCCAAGGGATCGACTCACTTCTAACAGAAATGAGTACCAGGAATCATCCTAAGGGTAAAGGCGGCCGGCAGGCGCGTAAAGCTGACAACTTCACCGCCTTGTGTGAATCGATTATCTACAAAATGTGGGAGCCTCGACGTTTCACAACTCTATGGGCCTCAAAGGCCAGTTACAGGGATAGCTTTACCTTTTTTATGGTCAGGTATGAAAATAAATTTTAAGTATTATTCTGTAATTTGAATCAAATGAGAATAGAGGAGTTTTTCCGTCATAATAACTTTTTTTATTCAGAATTACTGGGTTTTTGGCCCTTTTCCATCATCTGGTATTCTAGAAAGTAGAAAACCTGACGTTTCGGAAACTGAATCTGTTTACGTCCTCAGCTGAATGGGGGAAGACGCCTATTCACTCAGGTCCCTTAGAAAGTGCTACCCTCAATCACTGGACTACCCCTTTCAGATTCACCCAGCTATTTAATCACCTCAGAACAGGCTAATTCGGCGGGAGGTAACAAGAAAATATGCAATAAAAATTGTGATAGAGTAAGCACATGCGTGGGACTAGGATAGAAAAGTAGGTAGAAATATGTGCTACAAACCTAGCCAACAAAATCAGGTGCATGAGCAGCGATGCAAAGGGACTGTTCCTTCTCTATCAAGATTTGTATTGCATATTTTCTTGTTACCTCCCACCGAATTAGCCTGGTCTCAGGGGCTCAAATAGCTGTGTGAATCTGACAGAGGTTGTCCAGTCATTGAAGTTAGCTCTTTCTAAGGGACCCAACAGAGTAGGTGTCTCCCTCCCATCAGCTGAGAACGAAAACAGATCAGTTTCCGAAACGTCATGTTTTCTGCTTTCGAGAATACCGGATGATGGACAAAGTCCGAACACCCAGTAATTCTGGGTGTTAAATGCCATTGTCAGTACCTTTAAGAGCCTAAATTGTTTATTATCCCACACACAAAAGTTTTCAGTCCATATAGGCCATCATTAGGTGATACGTGAAAGACACAGAGGTGATAAGTTCATTCTATAAAATTACGTTAGAATACATTTGGAAAGAAATATTTAAATTAGGTCGGATCGTACTTAATAACATATACACTTTAAATTAAAAAATAAAATTAATACACTTATTAAATTTAACACCATAAACAGAATGCAACACTGCAAGAAAAGTGAATCACTAGTTATAGTTGCCTAATTTGGAATACAAGAAACGAATTATGAAAATTCCGATATGAACTAACAATACAAGTCCCACCGTCCACGCAACTCTAATTTATTAACTCTTGTTCCACTACATGTTTCAACCTTTATAGGGTCATTCTCAGGTGTTGTGATTTAAACATTTTTTATTATTGAATTGTAAAACGTGTATTCATATTTACATACATAAGCTTAAAAATTACTACTTTCTATGTATATTTAAATTCTAACTGAGAGGTGTTGATTTAAGTACAAGACATATAAAATGTAAAAAAAATAGGTAAAGTTTTCCCTCTGCTTAATCAATTAAATATTACTACGCCATGAAGACGTATGGAGGCGTGGTTGTATAGACATGTATTGTTTACGAGATATATATGAACTAAAAGTTTAAAAATTAATTTGTGTTATTAATTATACTCACGCAACAGGATGAAAACATTACAAATTCCAGTATGAAGCTAAGCACTTGGACTGCAGTAAATTCCATTTCACGTCTATTAATAAACAAGCTTCGTTTACCCTCCCGCCACTCTATGCAAGTGAGCGAGGATACCGACCTGTTATGTCCACAACATATGTCCGGTGCGGAAAGAACAAGGCATCAAGTGATGATATGGCCACCCCTTCACTAGCGCCCTCAGCACTCTTTCAGTGAGGAGTGATTTCAGTGTAACTCTTGTGACGTCACTGTACATATGTAAAACTGTGTATACCGCAAACCAAAACTCTTAGCATGTAAGGTTATCTCTAGAACTGTGGAACTGTTCGTATGTGTTTGTGTTTTGGGTGTTGTATTTTTTTTCTTGTATTTCTCTGTAATTGTTGTAGTTGTTAATCTTATTTGGTTTGTATTCATTGCGGCAGGATGTCCTTATAGTTGTGTTTTGTGTATTGTGTTTTGTTTGAACGTATTGTCACTTAGTGTAATGTGTGTTACTTGTCTGTTGTGTCCTATTGTGTACTACTGCCACCGGGCTAAAACCCAATTGCAGTATAATAAATAATATATATATATATATATATGTCTAGTTCTTACTGTTCTTAGCATAACGGTCAGTGGTTTCAGTTGAGTTCCCTAACTAAGTTACGTAAACCTCCTCTGCTGTCTAAAAACTAAAAAATGAAAATATTCAGAAATATAATTTCGCGTGTGTATGGGTGTGAAACTTGGTCTCTGATATTAAGGGAGGAACATTGGCTGACGGTTTTTTCTTTTGAGAACAGGTTGTTGAAGGGAATATTTGGACCGAAGAGTGTTCAAGTGACAGGAGTTTGGAGAAAGCTACATAATCAGCTTCTCACAGTATAATTAAAATGATCAAGTCAAGGAGGATGAGAGTGGCAGGTCATGTAGGACGCACGAGTCGAAGCGAATACATCTAGGATTTTAGAGCGAAATCCAGAAGGAGGGACCACTAGGAAGACGAAGACATACGTGGAAGATTAATAATATAGCATATAAACCCGTTGCTGAGTAACGGCTTCGCAAACAGACATGTTCCCACGGAAAAAATTGAACTACAACAATTAGGAGCGGTGTTTTCTATGCGGTCCATGCCAGAAATGTTATAAATAGGGCAGTCAGTCAGTCAGTAAAGAGAAGAGTACGTAGAATGTTGGCATGAGAGTTGGAGCAATGAGTCAGTTGTGGGAAAATCGCCAGCAAGCGAGGACGTTAGCAGAGAACATTGTTAAGATCTGTTACCAGGAAACAGCTATTGAAGACATGGAAGAATTTATGTGTGCTGAAGTTGCAGTGATCTTTAGAGTGTACAACAGTGAGGCTGTTATAAGTGTTTAATACATCCAATCATCAGTCCAAACCCCGTCTATAGTAACACTCATCACGTGACAATATTGAGATGTATCTTAGATAGATAGGATGGGGTGGTATGGACTGGATAGATATGGCTGAAGATAGGGACCAGTGGAGGGCTCTTGTCAACACTGTAAAGAACCTTCGGGTTCGATAAAATTTTGGGAAATTCTTGAGTAGCTGTGCAACTGGCGGCTTCTCAAGAAGAGTTCAGCTCCATGAAGTTTGTTTAGTTAGGGGGGGGGGGTATGTGCGTGTGTGTGTGTGTGTGTGTGTGTGATAACAAGGCATTAGTTACAGTGCGTCACCTACTCTCCCACAGTGCAGTTACAACCACTGCCTCACCACTACCTGCCATGCTACTCCCCACTTCTAACACGAAACACTGAGGGCAGGTGTAATAATACGGCCGTTGCTTTATGTGCAAGGTTGAAAATTTGCAGAAAATCAGAATTTTCCTTAACATGTTGGAGCAAAGTGGTTACCATATGTATCACCTGCTTTAACAGTCAGAATCTGTGTATTCTACCCACACAGTGCATTTGTGTGTTCCGTATGGTTCTCAAAATAAACAGCGGTTATTTCCATAAACAGCATTAACCGGTTGGGCTTTGTAGCGGAGACGTAATGTGTTTCCTGTGAGGTACGGACTGAACTCTGCATTCTACCCACACAGTGTAAACAAAAAATCCGATCATATGCTCTATCTTTACCAGAAGGACAAGCGGGCACTGCCTGGGAACCTTCAAAATCGGAGATATAGTTTCTTCCCCCCCCCCCAATGTAGTGTCTCTCACTACCACCACCACTTCTCTCTCTCTCTCTTCTTCAAATCTTACATTTCTTCTTCTAGTCTTACGTTTGTATGTACATCTATGCCGATATATCTGCCCACACAGTGTATTTGTGTGTTCCATATGGTTTTCACAGTAAACAGCGATTATTTCCCTAAACGACTTTAACCGGTTGGACTTTGTAGCGGAGACGTAATGTGTTTCTTCTAGAACATAAAACTACATGCTTAAAATGGTCAAATAATTTCCTGTGAATCTTCAAGAAATAGTGTTGATAATTTGAATTTGGATTCAGCTGGCTCAGAGTAGGGTCCACTGCTTAGTTGTTTTGGAAACCGTAATAAAACTTCGAATTCCATAAGAGGCGAGGAATTTCTCCAATAGTGAAGTGACTGTCAGTTTATTAAGGAGCTTGGTAGTGTTCAATAGCCTAAATAATAACCCTTAAAGCACAAAGCTAACCATATGTACCACATACGTTAATATTATGCAACTCTGCATTGTGAACACAGTGCGTGCTTTATGCGCTTATCACAGTAAACAGCAATTATTTTCCTATGCAGCTTTAATCGGTTGGCCGTTGTATTGAGACGTAATGTGTTTCTAGTGAGATGGGAATATAAAGGTAAAGCCATCCCTGTAACAGGCCGTGGAGACCCATAGGGTTGTGAAACGTCGAGACTTCCATATCTTCTAGACCAGTGGTTCTCAACCTTTGTCAGACCGCGGCCCGGTAAATTCTGTTTTATATAAGACGAGGACCCAGATATAAATGATGTCAGGGCCCGGTACCGGGCCGCGGCCCAGGAGTTGAGAAACACTGTTCTAGACCATCGACTCACAGACGGCGGTGAAGTTGTCAGGCTTACGCGCCGCCCGGCCCCCCTTAACCCCCAGGAAGATTCCTGGTATTCCTTTCTGTTAGAGGTTGAGTCGATCCCAGGGCCGTAGTGAGGCTGGAAGGATTAGGTTAATTGGAGAATTGAATTGAAATTCAATTGAAACTGAAACATTTAGACTCGTAGGACTGTAGAGATTGGTTTTAGATCTGTAAATATTATTTGCATCGATTTCAGAAGTGCCCCGGAGCCGCCAGACTGTAAAATATGGTCATTAGTCCCGTAGTACTCGGCACCAAGAATCATTGTACTGGCGAGGGCCAGCAGTAATTCAGCAGTCAACTAGTCAAGCCTAAAGTGTTGACCTAATTCAGTATATCGTCTTAAGTGAAGGTTATGTTACTTTAACAACTTACATTCGTAAAGATTCTGAAGCTCTTGGTGATTAGGTGATTCTGGAAGTCTTGGAGTTGAGAATGCATGAGAACCTGGTTGCTGTGTCGTGTTCGGAGCGGTGTCTAGTTCCCGCGCGTCAAACAAGTGCGGAGCAGCTGTCGCTTTCATTAGCTTTTTGTGCCCAGACAGACGGTATTGCAGGTCGCTACCATAGTTCCCTGTAACGCTGAATCTCACAAGGCACTTACGAACAACCCTGGAAATTTTCTGTCATGTCTATATATGTCTGGGTGCGTAAAGCACATGTGCTTGGACCTGCAAATATACCCATATAAACTATATTTACTTCCAATTAAGCCTATATGTTTAGATTTTAGTCTTCTGGATTATGACAGTGAATATTGTGGTGAGTGATTAACAAGCATTCGGAAGGGAATACTGCCTCCATTCTCACGGTGGACATGCATAATAATATCCCGAAAATCCAGGCCTGGATTTCGATACTGTGGTTCATGATACCGCGTAGTCTGGTAGGCAGTTAACAAGGTTTCGGAGGAACATGCTGCTTCCATCTTCATAATAGACGCAAGGACATAGAGACATACGCAGATACAATAATACTGAAAAAAGACATGGCGGCCCATATTAGATCTGCGATATTCAAAGAGACGAAGAATATGATTATTTTTTGTACAGTGTAGTGTGATGGGTGGTTGGCAAGTTTACGGAGCAGGAGCATAGGCCTACTACTTCCATCTTCAAGGTTGTTCCCAAAAACAGTAAAATAAACCAAGGAGCTCCTTCAACCTCACTTCCATCTGTGAACATATTGTCTAGAAAATGCGGGAGCCTCGACGTCTCACCCGCCTATGGGCCTCCACGGCCTGTTAACAGGGATAGTTTCATCTTTACCTTACCATATGCTAAAACAGTATCTAGTAACTTTCTAACGATGACTTCATTATCTGCTTTAGTATCTGAAGACTTTAGACAGAGGATGGTCGCGGTTTGAATTATCGTGATGTAGGATTGTCTTAGTTTTGCTGTACACGCTTATCTCCTCAGGATGTAGGAAAGTCCAGGAGTACGGCAACAAAAGTTTCTGCATGCAGACCAGGCTTAAATAGTGACTCTGCCCAAGTCATTAAACGTTTAGTCCAAGGATCATGCGAGTGGCACTCGGTAGATAGGGACTTAAGGGAGTAACGAAGTATCAACAATTTCTCCTCTCATTTTGCTCCGTTCTACCATCCTACTATGGGCGCACAGTAATCTGTTCTGCAGCTAAACTGTAGTTATTGAATTACTAGTTCACATCCACCGAAGTAATTACGTTTTTAGGAACCGCAGCTTCCAGCTCTATATTAGGTCACATGATGTGGAATTTGTGGTGGGAAAAGTGGTAGTGAGGCAGGTTTTCTTCGAGTACTTCCGTTTATCCCACCAATTCTCATTCCATAATATTGTCCGATATTGTAGCGTGTAGAACCGTTGCTATACAACGATTGTGAGAAGGACCATGCAATTTTTGGTAACGGCTTGGAAACATGTCAACAATATTTGGGTTCTCGCTAGGCAACCGCCCATAACAACAAGAGCAAAACTGTTGGAAGAGGCGTTTTCAGTTGGGTCCGCCCCGAGGCTATATAACGAGGACCTCAGGCCGACTGATTTGAGTTCAGTTGCCGGATAATCGCCCGACAATAACGATGTGAGCACAGAAGCTGAAGAATCTTTATTGTTAAGATCCGTTACCCGGAAACGACTAGTGAAAGCAAACTGAGAAGACTTAACGTGTAATGTAGCGATGTAAGACTTGTGTAGCTTGGCGGTGGCGCTGTAATTGCTTGTAGTTCCGAATCGTGTGCATAAGAGGTCAATAAATCCAGTCACCAATCCGACCCCCGTCTATAAACACACACATGTATGTGACAGTATTCAGTACTCATCCTAACATAGACGCTGTAGAGCCTCGATATTGCCAGCTATGTTAAATAAGAGACTAAAAGTAAGTAAAGTAAAGCAATTCCTGTAAGAGGCCGTGAAGGCCCATAGGCGGGTGAGACGTCGAGGCTCCCACATTATCTAGAAAATCAGCTCAAAGATGGCGGTAAGGTTGTTACGCGCCGGCCGCGCTTTACTCCACAGGAAAATTACGTATTTAATTAATTCCTGGTACTCATTTCTGTTAGAGGCTGAGTCGACCCCATGGAAACAGTGCGGCTGGAAGGATTAGGTAAATTGAAAAAATCCAGTGACCTCATCGACACTTGAACCCGTGACCTTCTGGCTTGTAGCATAGTGCCACAACCAACTACGCTACCGCGTGCCCCTATTAACTAACAGACTGGCCAACAAAATATCATCCTTAGGCACTGAGCGGATTAACAAAGCTGGAACACTCTAGACACGTATTCGGCAAATGCTCGATTCCAATCTCAACCCCGGCCCTTCGTCTATCCTGACTCACTTGGCCATGGTCTTGCTCAGTCCCCAAGATATGCTGCGATAGTACCTTGAGCAGGCCACAATTGCTTCATTCCATTTTTCCCAGTTCGCTAAACATCTTATTATCCTGACAACGTCGGTTTCAGTTTTCGGGTAAATAGGTCCGGGCCTTCGCCAGCGCAGTCATTATTGGTTCGGGACTCAGCAGGATCCATGTCCATATATTCTGTCTCCGGAGTCTGACTCGTCTGTCTGGCAACATCGTGAAATAAAGAATAATTAAATACGTATCCTTCCGTGCGTATAGCATGCAGCACGCATGGGGAGAAGAGGAAGGCTTATAGGACTTCGGTGGGAAAGCCAGAAGTAAAGAGACCACTAGGAAGACCTCGACTAGGTAGGGTGGTAATATTGAGATAACTCGTAGAGAGGTAGGATGGAGTGGTATGGAGTGGATTGATCCGGCTCAGGACAGGGACCAATGGAGGCTGTTGTGAGCACGGAAATAAACCTTTGAGTTCCATAAAATGCTAGGGAAGTGTTGAGTAGCTGCACAGTTGGCGGCTTCTCAAGAAGGACTCGGCTACGTCGAGTTAGTTATCTCTGTGTAAGTACATTTTCAGGCGTGTTCTGCAGCATGTGTTGGAGTCGTGTCGGGCTACTGATGAAGTCTTGTGGTGCATCAGGTCTCCCTGCTTGAATTCCAGTTAAACGTGGCGGCACAATTCAGAGCAGAGGTCAGGCTCCCCCACGGTTCCGGTTGGTCGCAGGAAGGTCAAGTTGACCTCTTGCAGGGGGGCTCATCTTACCAGGAAACAGGCCGTTACAAACTCCCCCCAGGCCAAAATATGGCGGCCTCTGTTGGAATGTCGTCATTAGCTAAGTCAGTATAGTGACCACATAAGGTTGTCCCTTAACTAAGCACAATGCTATGAAGGCATATGGAGGAGTGGATGTATAGATCCAGGTGTTCTTGACCTCGACACTAGTTGGGGGTGAGTGGTCAGCGGAAAGAACCCCCCTTACACATTGGGTACTAAGTGGGGTGGTTGGACAAAGAATTGGCCTGAAAGATGTGGAGAAGATTCTTGCCCTTTTTTTATTGCTAGTGGGGTGGGACTAAGTCCCTTGTACTGCGGTCACTTCTGGCCTATTGTACCAGCCCCAAATGATAGGTGAGGGTGATTGTGGAGCAATTGGTGGAATGAAGATTGGCAGGGGAAACCGAAGTACTCGGAGAAAACCTGCCCCGGTGTCACTTTGTCCACCACAAATCCTACTTGACCAGACCAGGGATCGAACACGGGCCGCCGCGGTTGGAAGCCAGCGACTAACCGCTTCAGCTATGGCGCGGCCCAATCTTGCCTTTACCGGGACTTGAACTCTAACATCTAATCCGTCCAGCCCGTAGCCAGTCGCCATACCGACTGCGCTACCTTGGTTCTAATATGGTGACTAGGCTATTGTTTATACGTCCGAGGAATCGGGTTCGAATTCCTGCAGTTTCAAGAGACCTCTTCTTCTTCAAGATGTCCACCCGACCCAAGGGGCCCCCGAACTTCCTGTCCACATGTATCGGGGGTTCCTTATTAAATCTGACCACTCCCATCTACTGTTGATGTTAAGAATGCGTGGAGCTAAACCTCCGGTACCCCATGCATTTTGATCGCAAGACTCTTACGTAAGCACAGAGAAGAACGCCTTGTTTGTTTCACGTGACGTAGTAACTGCGTATCAAGACCACGGAGCAGAGTTATTCTTGATAAACGGATAGTTCGTTAGCTAATCAAGAATTCCTCACGATTGTTTATAAGCCGAAGTTTCTCAGCGGTCCTAGGTTGACCCTCATCCTGAGCCAGATTAATCTAGTCCACTCCCTCAGACACTATTCTTTTTTTAGTTCTACTTTAATATTATCCTACCACTTACGCGTAGGTCTTCAAAATGGTCTCTTCTCTTCAGATATTTTGAGCCAAAATTTTGTAGGCATTTCTGCTCTCTCTGCCCTCATGTCCTGTCCATCTCATTCTCCTTGTATATTCAGTCGTCCTAACATCTCTATATTTACCTGTTCTTTTGTATGGACGTGAGATTTGGCCGTTCGCCCTAAGGGAGAACACAGAGTGAAGGTATTTGGGATCAGGAGAATTATTGTATCGAAGGTGGAAAGAGTGAAGGGAAGTTGGAGAAAATTACATAAAGAGGAGCTTCCTCATACGTTGCTAGAATGATCAGGTGAAGAAGGATGAGACGGGCAGGACATGTGAAATGTGTACCTTGAGGATAAGCTAGCTGCGTACATTTTCATGGAAGATATTGAAGAGGAAACACAAGTTGCGTGACCTAGACGCAGAGGGATTGACTATGGACGGGGTTTGGATTGGTAATTAAATTTGTTAGTCACTTACAGAACGTAACGACAAGTAACTGTAGCGCTATCGCTAATTCACACACTCAGCAGTTCACTACAGCACGCATTAAGTCTTCTCAGTATACTTTGTCTTCACCAGTCGTTGTCTGGTAACAGCTTCCAACGGCTGATGTCCCCCTTCCTCTGATTTCTCAAATTATCCCCGTGCCTCAGCTATCAGCTTCTAGCAGCAGCAGCCCACAGCGACTGAACTGCAGCAGGCCTCTGACAGCTCTCCAACCAATTCAACTGCACTGCATTTACTCGTTCGGTGGAGTCATTAACCTCGGAACGGCCACACAGAAAACATCACCTCCGACAGTACTTCCATTGTTGCGCGCGGGGCTCTGCCTAACGGAGCCTGAAGATGGAGGCAATATGTTCCTCTGAAACATCGATACCCGCCTACAGTTCTGCACGGTGTCACGGTAGAGAAGACCAAAGGTATACCAGCGACCATCAGCTGCTGAAGAAAGAGCTAGACACGTGTTCCGCCGGTGCTATGTTTGAACCTCCCCAGTCCCTCCAAGAAAAGGACAGGTACCTCGGTTAAGCCGCTTACTTCCAAAACCTTACCAGTCTGTTCACAGCTCGTCATTCGACACTTTGCAATCCCGATGCTGAATGCGTCCCTGAGCTTAATTAATTGAGCACCAAACCGTGGAGACGTATGGGGGAGTGAACTTATAGCTTCACCATTCCTGACCCGAGCACGACATGGAGGTGATTTGGCAGCTTCACGCACCGGACGCTTTATCCCCAGGAAAATAATCTCAGGTGCCCATTGGGTAGGAGACTAGGTGGGCCCCAGAACCAGTCCGGAATCTGTAAAAAGAAAAATCTTGCCCTTGCCGACGATCAAATACCGACCACTCTACCCGAAGCCCGCTTCTATACCGACTGAGCTTATCTGGCTGTCTAAGCGTCATTAAATACCGACTGAAAAGAGTGTATGGTCGGTGTAGGTATGCAGTCAGGTAGGTTCTGAATACTTATTTACTTTTGGAGCTGAGCCCTTCTTGACGAGCCGTCAATTCTGCAGCTACTCAAGAATTTCCTAGCATTTTATGGAACCCAAAGGTTCATTATCGTGCTTACAAGAGTCCTCCACTGGTCCCTATCCTTAGCCAGATGAATCCAATCCATACAGACTAGGTAATTTATCCAGAAGATCCTTCCAGCTCCGAGGCTTTGTGTTCATTTTCTCAACAGGATTATTTTTTACGGTGAGGAGTTGTTAGCTCACGCCCAAACGCCAAGCTAGAGGACCACCCCTTGTCGGCTGTCCGCGAATGCTTATTCAATAAATTCCCAGCTTCCTTCCATACCTGAAAGGCGTCTCCTACATCCGCAACCTGAGGACGCGCCATTCCGTGATGACAAAGGACCCGGCTTAGGTAGTTAATTAATAATACGTTTGTGACAACGATTATGTTCTGATGTTGAAAATTCGTAAGAGGATTGTGAGTGCCTGAGGAACCTCTGGCTAGGTCAGAAACCGCGTGGCCTAGGACGTACTTCCGCGATCGGTCAACTGTTATTTATTCAGCACTAAAATAATATAGAAAAATTGTTTGAAATACTAACTTCTAACATTGACATAAAAGCCAACATAAGAATAACGGGAAGTTTATTCCGAACTTTCAGTACAACTCCCGCACATTTACTCGGTTGTATGAACTAGTTCCCTTTGGTAAAATATAATTTGAATTTGCATAATATATCGTTCTAAATATGGAATAGATTAAAAGGCATAGGTTACTTCTGTAACCGGCCACAAGTTTTTAGTAGAATATTTATGTACCTTCATATATTTTCATATTCAATTTATTTCTGTTCTAAATGATCGATAATATTCGAAATGTACGCTCTAACAGGTAAGCTAACTGTATGTACCGGTATATTGATGCCTTACGAATTTTAAACTTATGTTATTCTGAATATGCAACAGTCCATGTGGCTTTCTTGTCATCTCGCATTATGGGGTGAACACAAAACGACGATGTCATAGAACGGGGGTATTGAGGAGTGTACTTGGACCTAAGAGGGATGAAGTAACAGGACATCAGGATAAAATTACGTGCTGTGGCACATAGACCCATTGCCACATACACGCGGCCAACAATGCAGTAGAGATGTTTCCTGTGGTCGCCGCGGTGACTGTTGCTATGCAATGCGATATACGCGGCCAACAATACAGAATGTATGTTTTCCATGGGGTCTGACCCCATGGTTATATAATGAGAATCCGTATTAGGCCAGAAGTGGAGTTACCCCGTGTGAAGGCGGGGTCGAATACCTCCACCGTGACCCTGTGAGTCGTAGGAGGCAACGGAAAGGGAAGTCTCAAATGTGAGACAGTAAAATATGGTCGCAAGTCTCAAGGGACTAAGACCCGAGAAACACTGCGCTGGCAAGGACCAGCAGCATATGCAAAAGACAGACCCGTCCTCTCGTCAGAGAGGGCGCCCCACAGAAACAAGACGGTAACAGTCGAGGAGCAATAAATATCTGGTCATGAGCCCCAGGAGGGTGCTCGATACCAAGACTTACTGGCTGACTGACCGTCAGTCGCAATGTGACTTGGTCTTGGACTTGGAGGCCAGAAGTGGCTGCAGTACAAGAGACTTAGTCCCACCCCACTAGCAGTAAAAAAGAAAACTCCCCCCACCACTATTTCACAAAGTAGTCTGTGTCCTGGTCGAAATTCGAACGGAGATCTTCAAGAATAAAGTCAGAGTAAAGAATACATGTCATTATGAAACCGCCATGTTCTGCTTCTAGGATGTGACATCGTGTAGTCCGGTACGAGTTAACCGGTTCCTTCAGGTTTATTTTCTACAATCATCCTATATGCATTCCTGTTCTTCTCCATGCGTGCTACATTCCTTAGCATCTCATCCTCTCTTCGTCATTGTAATAGTATTTTGCGAGGAGTCCCTCAGGGTAAGCCGCTCGTCTGCTAAATGTTTGTCCCTTTGTATTAGACGTCCCCGCGTTACTGATAACCGTTAGTAAGGTTGACACGTGTAGCTCATTATCCGCATAGGAACCAACCTTACGGATTGGGGTGGGACGAACCTGACCTTGCCTATCCAACACGTGCCGTCAGCATCTTGCAATTGGACGAGTGATTAGAGCGTCACCCGATAACCACTGAACTCTGTCACTCGGAGGGTACATCATCATCTCTCGGAACTCGTCAGGGACTTCAGACTTATCACCGTCATTACGCAATTGCAGGTTACCATAGCAACGGACTGCAGAGCGTTAACACGCTGTCTGAACCTGAGTTATGCAGTACCACATGAACGAGTGAACAGTATTAATTAAATGAATCGTGTCTGTTGTGTCAGTAACTTACAGTATTTTGTATCGTGTCTATTCTGTGAGTAACTTACAATATCTTGTGTCATATCTAATCTGTGAGTATCTTACAATATTTTGTATCGTGTCAATCCTGCGAGTAACTTAAATTTTTCAGTGTGGATATGTGAAATATAGTGTACTATATAAAGGAGAATGTTTACGTTTGACTATTTTCGCCTGTTATTCGTGCGAACGGCGTTAAACATCGACCTCGACGTATCATTCGATAACATGCAGGATTAGGAAAGGAATGTAGGAGAAAGCGAAGGAAGTTACATAGTACGATAGCTTATATAAGTGATGATAATTGTGGCTGAATTCAACTCGTAGGCCTTTTGCATATAGATACAGTGTAAATGTAAAATTTCTTTCGTTTCTTAATTAAATATTTTGTCGTGAAGGCGTATGGGGGGAGTATATTTTGTACTTCGCACATTCTTGACCTCAGCTGAGTGGTAAGCTTTGCTACCCATAAAGAGTCTCTGGGTGATCATTGCACAGCAGGCTATGTGGGCGTGGCGCTGTTCTGGAAGCTCTGGAGAATTCTTTGCCCCAGCGGGGAACCGAACGACGACTCTTTGTTCTCCAGCCTGTAACCTAGTCACTGTACTAACTGAGCTATCCTAACTTGTGTGTGTGTGTGTGTATATATACAGTTTGTACTCTTCCACTTCCTTTACAATTCATCATACAATGGCACTCAACACATGAGTTTGGCACTCGCTTCAGTATCTACGTACTAGAAGAATGGTTTTTTTGAACTCGTAGGTGAAGACTCCTTCCAGAATCCGCGTGACAGGGTTCAGTGGGGTCACATGTGACTTCCAGCAAGTCGTCCTGCCCATGCCACATCCCCCACCAAGGGGTGGCACCTCGGTGTCCATGTGACAGGTGTCCGATATCAGCTGACAGAGGGGTCTTATGTGAGGTCACTGCTCCAGCAGAGCCTGCCACTCTGTGTTGTGATGTAGAGGACGGAACGTGACACTCTGGAATATCGTGTTCTAGTAATCAGATCACTTAACATTACAATCTACTTCATATTCCACTAGTAAACATGATGGTTGCTTTGAACATCGTCCATAGGCTATACTATCTATCTGTCTGTCTGTCCTCCTGCCTGCCTATCTATCTATCTGCCTACCTGTATGTATGTCTTCCTGCCCTGCTACCTGCCTGTCTCTCTATATATCTATCTGTCTGTCCCTCTGTCTGTCTGTCTGTCTATCTATCTATTTATGGTACTACGGTCCTTTGGTGGACCGTGATCATTTTTTCAGTTTCTTAATCCTGTACACGGTCGGTAGGACTCCTTGGACAGGGGATCAGCCCGTCGCAGTGCTGCTACCTACACACAGAACGACGGAAAAGCAGAATAAACGCACACCATGCCCTAAGTGGGATTCGAATCCACGATGCCAGCGTTCGAGCGAGTGAAGACAGTTCATGCCCTAGACCGTGTAGCCACTGTCATTTGTTTGTCCATAGCCTGGGTTTCATTGAAACTGGATGCTTCTGTAATGAGGTGTGAGGGGGGTCACTGCAGGATATAAATTCACAGCTAGTTCCAAATTTTTCTGTCTATGATTTGATAAACAGCAAGAAATTCTGGGAAGAACTACTAGCCTACTTTCATATATATGGCATGGATCGCATAGGAAGCGAAGCCTCAAACAATTCTTCTGTTGTTACGTGTATATTTGTTGCAACGGTAACGTTGCCTAGCAACAATAGCGGGTAAACATAGAGATAGAAGGGATTTATGAAATATTTCTTTGATATGGACTCAGGTATCATGATATGCGTACCCAGTTCCATAGAGTCTTGTGCAGATATTCAGAAATTAATAGAGGGATACACAAACACATAGACTCATAGAGATCTAAAAAGCCTGCTTTTATTATTTCAAAATAAAGAAAGTAGACAAAATGGCTATTATTAACAGATTCTAAATAGTTCTGTTGATTGTGTATAACACTCAGAGTTACTGGATTCTGGGACTTCATCCATCGTCACGTATTCTGAAGAAGGCAGTGTTTCGAAAACTGGATCTGTTCCCGCCCACAAGTAAGGAGGCGAGAGACACATACACCTCGTCCCAGCTGTAGCTATATTGACATGGGTTGTCGTGTGACTGAGGTTAGCTCTTTCTAAGGGACCCAACAGTGTTGGAGGTTCCCCCTCACCTGACGATGGAAACATATCCAGTTTCCGAAACGTTGTGTCTTTTAGAATATAGACAGTGGACAAAGTCCAAAAACCTAGTAATCCCGATTTCTATTGTCACGTGTTAGAGTGAATTTCGACGGCGTTTGGATTGGATATCGGATTTATTGACCACTTAAGAGGTCGTAACTACAAATAACTATAATACGATTGCCATTTCCTCACTTCACAAAATCACACTGTCTTTTCCAGCCCACAGATTCTTCACTAGTAGTTGCCTGGTAACGGCTTTAACAATGGCTATTCCTCTATTTCCGGGCTCAAGTCTTCTCTGAATGGCGGTTCCCTTCCAACTAAACTATTCTTGCTACAATTGCCCTCCTTATAACCCCTTAGTACGGACCGAGTAGAAAACACCGTTTCCAAAAGCACCTCTCTTGTTGCATGCGTATCAGTTGCGATGGGAAAGTGTTTACCGAACCGTCGACTAGAAACGTCTCTGGAATATTTCCTTATCTCGAGGTCGTTGCATAGTAACGGCTCTACGTGCTACACTATTATTCTGGACATTCTCTGTCGACTTTTTTGAAACGACATTTTGTCAACTAGGTCTGTAATTTATTTTACGATGTTGTGTAGGCTATATACTGTTAAATTGTATGATGATCTATGAACGACGAATTAGCAAATATTGTAATCAAAGCACTAACCAGACATTTGTCTGGATTGACTGAAGAACACGACAAATAAAGCTCAGGATGGTTGGTGTCTGATCCGAGATTCGAACCGAACACGCCCGAAATAACCCCTCTGGAGATTTACAGCTGCTGGGTAAAATTGGATCTGGTTTCATCATTAGGCATAAGTGAAGAAATGCACCTACTTTCTTGGGTCCCGTGGAGGGACTTGGTCTCGATCACTGGGCCTCCGACTCCACCAACTAAATCGGTGTCTTTCCTTCCTTATTCCTGATGAAGGAAGCAGATACAGTTTCCGAGACGCCGTGATTGAATAGAACCCGTGACCATGGGCAGTGTAGAGATTACAACTCTAATGGACGTAAAAGGTTTCCTATGTGTATCACTAGATAGCAGCATAGTCCAGCTTCATGACAGTTAGGTTGCAGACACGCATGCTCATATTCAGTGGCTGGTTTCAGTAGTGAAAATGGCCATCGTACTTGAGCGTACTACCGAAGAGCAGTGTTCTTTGTGCGGTTCTTTGTGGGCAAAATGACTCAATGAAAAGAATATTCGTAAAGGTTTCCTGTTTACGGCCGGAAATGATTGTCGTGTAAAACGATCCACAAGTGAGTCGAGAAGTTCTCTGAAGGACGTTCGAAAATCGCTGATGATGCCCGACCAGTTGCGGAAGTGGCTGAGACATCCGTCAGATGACTTCTCTGCTGCGGGTTTAGACGCCCTGGTAAAGCGATGCGACAAGTGTATATGGAGGATATGTCGAGGAATAAAATTTTTTCCCAGGTTCAGATATGGCATATTGTACGTCTTGTATCCATTTGCGGTCTATTTACTGACTCTTCCTCGTAACATTTAATCTCACTTTAATGCACCCTCGGCAGAAAGACTTGAGACACCTGTAATTCCATTTGGGAAGGGTGCGCAATTTCCAGGGGCATTCCTTATTTGAAATTCAGAAAGTAACAAGTTCACATATGAAATTTTTATTTCACTAACTTTATTTTAACCTCATATTATAGTAAGTTTCCCATTTTACTTTCATATTTTATCAACCCCTCCAACACACAAACTTTTTTAACCAACTTTCGCGTTTCACTAACTTCCTTTCTTTCCCTGCTTTCCTTACCTTTTTCTCACTTATGTGTGCCGAGGACAGTAAACTGACTTAATCGCTTTTGGACATCCCTAGCTCCAGTTATAGTTAATTGGTACTGCTTTATTTTATTCATTCTCGTCAAACTTGCAACTGTTGTGAGGTTTGAGCTTCTCGTCGCTGGCTCTGAAGATTTTAAAATTAAATCCTGTTACATGGTAACGGTTGATTTTGTAATTGAGACGCAGTATGTTTTCTGAGAAGTAGGAACTGAATTTTTAAGTATTATTTAAATGAGCTTCAGGCTTTGAAGGATGAAGTCCACACATACTTCTCAGGTAGTTTTCAAACACACTGAATGTAAGTGAAAAGGTAAAGATATCCCTGTGCATAATTAATTTAGCACTGTGCCATGAAGACGTACGGGAGAGTGGAGGTATAGCTACACCATTCTTGACCTCGGCACTAGATTGAGGTGACCGGTCAGCTTCACTCCATTGGACAGGAGGAAGAATGGACCCCAGAGCCGATATGGACACGGCTGAGTAGAGCAAATTTCTCGTGCCCGCCGAGAATAAAAACCGCGGTCTGCCAGCCTGTAGCCAGTCGCTATACCGACTGAGCTACCCCAGCTCCACTAAGTATATGTTGACATGTATACCTGTTACTAGGCAATGGCAGAGAAAGAAGCATATATGTAACATCCGTTCTCTAATAACGGTTTGGCAAACATATTTCCACGGCAACAATTGCACAACAATAATGGAACGGTGCTTATGCCATTCGTGCTGAGATGCTTTAAGTAGGACACCTAGTGAGAATTATTTGAGTAAATTAGTTGGTTAGTGCCTCAGTTCCTGTACTGCTGAGGTTCAGTCTTTGTGAGCTGTTGCTGTTAGAAACTGATAGCTGAGGTCAAGGAGAATTCGGGAATGCAGAGAAGACGAACTGTTACCAGGTAACTACTAATGCAGACGTGGCTGTGGACACTAGTCACGCGCTATATCGAAGAGTCCAATAAATCCATTTACCAATAAGAATCTCCGTCTGCAGCCACACTCCATAAAATCATGATCTCGCAGTAAAGTTTAAGAGTTAAGGTGTAAGGAGCTATGAACACAAAAATACGAGCCGCTGAGAGAGCTTGCCTCTTTCTTCTGCAGTTTCCTCATTTAGTTTACTCTTTAACTCTGAAGATGGAGGCTATATGTTCTTACGAAACGTCCGACTGTCTCCAGACTACAAGGCATTACAACTAAGAGACCGTATGCCCTTCTATGACTTTCTTATTAACTAAACGCAAAACTTTCAGCCAACTTCTCGTTAGGACAATGAATAGAACAATTCACGTCGATCCCAGAGCGTCAATGAAGAGCCTCATACTCAGACAAACCGCACGTCCATCTGCTGACGGGAGGGTTGGCCCTCATATATTCAAATCTCTCTCACTATTACCCATAATTCATCAGTCGAGGGCAGATTTTCTTTTGTTTTATGTCCCGTATCTTGGCTGTGAATGCATTGCCGAAGCATTTGTATGCTCATCTAAGGTGACTAGGAGCTGGGGCATTGTTCGTTACCCCGAGGCGTGTGTAGTAATTTGTGACGCATTTTAATTAAAACAAGAACTCCGAGATATAATTATTTGTTGATAGACATAGCAGCTGATGAAGAGGTGCAATCAAGCGTCGTTAAATCGATTACGACAGCCAACAGCCGTCGGTTGGCAGTTCCTTAGCGATTACATACACAATACATGGTTTTTCCACAAGCGTTTTTGAGACTGGCCTTGTTCTAATGAAAGAACGTGGTCCTCACAGCACAAGTTTGAACATATCTTCCTTCATGTCTTGTAGTCTGCTAAAAGAACTTAGAATGCAAATAATTGAAAATTTAATGATATAAGTAAAGCTATAGGTAAAACTGCCGGTCACGGTAGCCGAGCGGTCTAAGGCATGCACTGTCTTCGCTCGCTCGGAAACCGAGATCTTGGGTTCGAATTCCACTCAGGGAATGGATGTTTGTGTGCGTTTTTCTGTGTTTGTCTACAGGTAGAGGCCTGCGACGAGCTGATCACTCGCCCAAGAAGTCCTACCGTATGTGTAAGATCTGGTAAACCGAAGTGAAACGGAGAGTTTCATGGAGGTAGGCCTAGGCCCAAATTGGAGCTGTAGCGCCACAGGAAAAAAAAAAAAAGGTAAAATTATACCTGTAATAGGCCGGGTAAGCCCATAGGGTTGTGAGACGTCGAAGCTCCCACAGTTTCTAGACGAATCACAGATGGCGGTGAGATTGTCAGACTTATGCGCCAGTCGCCTGTTCTTTACCCCGCAGGAAGATTCCTGGTACTCATTTCTGATAGGGGCAGAGTCGACCTCAGGGACATAGTGCGGCTGAGAGGATTAGGTAAATTGAAAAACCCAGTGACTTATCGGGAATCGAACCACAATAGAAGAGTTGTGTTTTCTGTGTGGTCCGTGTCGAGATGTTATAAGCAAGGGATAAGGTTAGGGTTTAGTTCTGTATGGGAGTCTATAAAGAGTGGACTCGAGCCGGAGACAGAGGAATAGCCACTGTTGGAGACGTTACCAGGAAACGTCTAGTAGCAGACTGAGAACACTAGGCTGTGTGCTCTAGTGAACTGTAAAGTGTGGAAATAGCAATAGTGTCAGAGCTATTTGTAGTTACTACATGTAAGTGGTCACCCCTACACGTTATTGTATATACTGAATTTTGAACAGAATTTTTCATATTTTATCATTAGATCTGGATTATTCAATATCCGGATTTACTGTAACTGGATTATCGAGATATTACTGCATCAACTGCTTCCATATTCAGGCCTCTTCTATCATGAAGATGGAAACAGCAGGTTGTTCGGAAAGTTATGTCTCATCTACCAGACTGCATGGCGTCATATGCCAGAGGTTAGCGATCTCCATGAAGTAGTCTTACACTAATTATGGCCCTCTGAATGCCTGAGACTTGTTTCCTTATGTCGGTGTACGTGAGCAGCTAGTGCGTGGGGTGTAGGTCTCTTGTATACAGGCCTGTACGATATCCTACGAACTGTAATGTGTCTTATTCTTGTTCCGGAGGTGACCATTTCGAATATCGGCGGCAACACTAAATATCTTGCCTTTATTTTTTCGTTGTTTTATTCCCTTGAGGAGTACGGTGTTTCGAAATAGACCACAACAGCCTACATGCACATTTTCTCTCATTCGTCATTCATTAGTCATCCCATAAGTTTACGTTATATAGCTCAGATATTGTCAGAGCCGTTACATAAACCAGAAAATTGTAAATATCTATAACGGACGTCCCCACAGTCAGCTCTGTTTGTGTCAGCAGGTGACTGGTTGTCACTATGCTGACATATTTGGTGTTACTTGGATTTCTGATACGAGTAATCACAATGGCGAATTGGTGATTAGTGTACAAGCATGGTACCCAAAAGGCCGCGCCATACCTCAAGTGGTTAGTCGCTGGCTTCCCAACGCGGCGGCCCGGGTTCGAGCCCGGGTCTGGCCAAGCGGGGTTTGTGGTGCACAAAGTGGCGCTGGGGCAGGTTTCCTCCGAGTATATCGGATTCCTCTGCCAATCTTCATTCCACCAAATTCTCCATCATCATAATCACCCGGGGTAGGTACAATAGGCCAATCAGTGGCCGACGTGCCGAGTGGACCCAGTTCGACTCCACCCCCAACTATACGTATAAAAAAAACAAATAATGATATTCTAACGTCGCCGGATTCGATTACAGCTGGTCGAACACAACAACCTGAAGAAGGTAGTAAAGAGAACTTCCGAAACGTCATGCATATTGTATATTTTTCAGGCAATACTTACTACAATGTTCGTATAGTTAAGGTTGCCTATTATTCTCCGGCAGACCGAAGGAAAATACGTTCAGAACAACAACCTTAATATTTCTTGAAATTCCCCCCTCCCCAAGACAGTTTTTGAGATGCGGGTCTTGACTTAAGAGACATGAGGACGAATTCCGAGCCCAGATATTTTTATTGGATGATTTGGATTCTTAATAGATACATGGTCTTCTGGGTTAGGTAGCATGTAGTCTTGTAGGGAGAGGTCCAAGTTTCGAAGGAATATTCTACTTCCATCTTCTTCGAAGATGATTACATTCAGCCCCTGAGTTGGAATATAACTTACACAAGAAGGTACATTCATCACCTGAAACATGACTACCATCTTTCCTAATACACGAGCCGCAACTGGAAGCCTTGCCCTCATAATTTTATTTACTGAGACCTATGTACTCATATGAATATTATATAATTTTATAACATACAGTATGATACACTGAAGTGTCTAAAGTCGTGGGATAGGTACCTAGTATCGTGTAGGACCCCCTCTAGTCCCGCGAAGTGCAGCAACTTGACGTGGCATCGATTCCACAAGTGGACGGAAGGATATAAAGAATACTATCTCTTAGGACATCACCGTGGAAATTTCATAACTTACACAGTGTGATAAATGTTTCTTTGCTCTGACGGAAAACGTAGTTGCTGACAGATAACGTTAATCGTCAAGGGGCCGCCACCACCTACATAATTTCATATCGTGTGTGTATACAGAATGTCCCAGGAGGAAAAGTTAATATTCTGGGAGGTCGTAGTTATTGCCATTCTAAACACAAATGTATATAAATGTGTCCAATTCCTAACGGTTTCCGAGATACAGCTATTTCACTGTATAGAACACTGTACACTGCACAGACAAGCAACACGCCATATTCTCACACAAGTTGCATCGAGATACAGCTGTTTCACTGTACAGAACCCTGTACACTGTACAGACAAGCAACACGCCATATTCTCACACAAGTTGCACCGAGATACAGCGATTTCACTGTACAGTATACTGTACTCTGTACAGACAAGCAACACGCCATATTCTCACACAAGTTGCGTCGAGATACAGCTGTTTCACTGTACAGAACACTGTACACTGTACAGACAAGCAACACGCCATATTCTCACACAAGTTGCGTCGAGATACAGCTGTTTCACTGTACAGAACACTGTACACTGTACAGACAAGCAACACGCCATATTCTCACACAAGTTGCGTCGAGATACAGC
>NW_019740660.1:357213-386766 GCF_002891405.2 Cryptotermes secundus
AACCAACTACGGTAATATACTCGTGTGTGTGTGTGTGTGTGTATATATATATATATATATAATTTTTTGCTTAGAATGACCGATATTATGACCTCCCAAAATATTGACCTTTCCTCCTGGGACATCCTCTATAATCAAGTTCGTTATATCTGTCTTTGACAGGTTTGTTTGCTGACACTCATAGACGACGCGAACCTCAGAGAGAACAGATATAATATTTTTCATTAAATTGTCAACTGGTATTTTATTCGTTCTGGAAAGGAATATCGAAACTCCACTTTTGAAACCAGCCCTCCGTGAAAAGAGATTTTAATTCCTGTACAATGGAAGCCTCCTTACAGCAATGTACTTAACAAACATCCGTGGCAGCATATGTGTGTTTGTTTGTTTCCCTACTGACACCTCCTCACATTCGGAGAGAATTATTAGTGCAATTCAGGACCCAACATTTCTTCCCCTTTGAATTGCTGCCAGCATTGTTTGATCTGCTGACAGCTGCTGCCGCCTGGTGTCTGTAAACATCATTATCCGGCCCACAAATTTCGTTTGGTTATGTCACGAGCCTATTTTATCAACGAATGATTTTATTTGTGGATAAAAACCAATTTAATTCCTCTAATGAGCATATTTTGTGTTCACTGACTCCGCTTCAAGTTAAATTTCCCCTATTAACACTAGAGTAATCAAGAATTAAAACCATTTTAATGTTTTGTTCATTCAGTGTTTGTTTATTGAAGTTCAACAAGTATAGGTATATTTTTGCTGTGTGGTGGAACCCAGTCATGTGAAGCGAGAATTTCTTTATAATTAATATTTTAAAATTCAGTTTTTTTATCTTTCTTTTGCTTCCTTGACGGATTAGACTGTTTGGGCTGTGGACAGGGGATCAGCCCGTCTCAAGGCGCCACCAACACAGACATCCATATATCGAGTGGGATTCAAATCCACGATTCAAGTGTTTGAGCAGGCGAAAGACATTCAGTGCTTTCAACAGCGCAGCCACTGTAATCTGCTAAAATTAATACCTCACAGAAACATACTGCGTGCCCATTACAGAAACAGTTCGGTTAACACTGAAAATTCCGATTTGATCCATAACAACGCTCTGTTTGCGTAAGATCAGAAATGGGCTCTCTAAGCATTTCATTAAAGCCATTTTGCAAATTTCGTTTCTAATTGTTCGCAGGAAACTTGCAATACAATTTGCTTGGAAATCCCGACTTTCAGCCATATTGATCCATCAGCAAGGAAGGAAGGATCATGAACGGGCGCTTCCCTTCTATCCCAGAAGCTGTAACGCGGGTTTCACCATAAGAAGACGTGAGAGACTGGTAGAGAAGCCAGTTATCTGTGATGTTCAAATACAGTAAACCCTCGTTATAACGGATCCGGATATAGCGAATTTACGTAATAACGGACAAAGTCTGGCTGTGTAGGCCTATATTTGTCAATTTTTAAAGAAGTTGAGATATTAATAAGATTTGGCAGTTATAAAACTTACTTACTTACTTATTCATGGAGCTGAGCCCTTCTGTAGGAGCCGCCAATTCTGCAGCTACTCAAAAATTTCCCAATATTTTATGGAACCCAAAGGTTCATTACCGTGTTCACAAGAGCCCTCTACTGATCCCTATCCTGAGCCAGATCAATCCAATCAATACCATCCCATCCTGTCTCTCCAAGAATTGGTGGATGGTGGTCCACCCACCAACGCCTTGTTCTTCCCTGTGGTCTCTTTCCTTATGGCTTTACCATCAATATCCTATACGCATTCCTCGTCTCCCCCATTCGTGCTTCATGCCCTGCCCACCTCATTCTCCTTGACTTGATCATTCTAATTCTAATTGGAGAAGAGTACAAGTTATGAAGCTCCTCATTATGTAGTTTTCTCAAACCTCCTGTCACTTCATCTCTCTTTGGTCCAAATATTCTCCTCAATAGAACTACTTACAGTAAAATATAACCAAAGTATAAAACCTTTACGTAATTAGATTGTGTGTTTCTATGTTATTGCGTGTATTGACTACGTACTCTGTGGTGGACTTCCGGGTACAACCCTTCGCTCGGTTATAGCGGACACCGCCGCTAACGGACGCCGAGTCCCTCCTATTTCTTCTTCTTCTTCTTGAATGGCTCTTAAAGCCCATTCAGGGCCCTGACCTCTTATTTAGTTCCGTAATCATTTTTCACAGATGATAGGACCCCTTGGAAGGGGGATCAGCCCGTCTCAAAGCCGCTACCTAAACACAGGACAACACAAACACAGAATNATAGGACCCCTTAGAAGGGGGATCAGCCCGTCGCAAAGCGCTACCTAAACACAGGACAACACAAACACAGAATAAATACATACACACACCAAACATCCATGCCGTGAGTGGGATTCGAACCCACGATACCAGCGTCCGAGCGAGCGAAGACAGTTCATGCCTTAGACCGAGTGACTTTTGTTGACCTGCGAGTCTCTCCTATCAGTCAGTTATAACGAGGTTTACTGTAAAATATAATGCTGTTTACATAAGACCATAGACGAAATTAATCATTTAAAGTGTTTAAATTTTGCTTAAATTCGCTACGGAAAGATTTTCAGTAATTTGTATTTTTTTTCATTCCCATTTTTAAGCGAAATTCCTGACACGCTAAAGAACGGTATTGGTAAATTTTTGTAGCACAGGATGGAATACACCCTCTGAAGCCCAGTTTTGTTTATCATTTACTGTTTATCTTCTAATATGAAACACCAGAAAGGGTCTTCCAGCAGAAGAAGACGTAAACAAGCAATCGAGAGGCAGGTTCCGCGGTTAAGGAAAACTGTGCTTACTCATGACGTCCACATTTTTGGAGGGAGCGCTGATTAGCGAAGTTGATATTTATAAACATGGCGGCCATATTGTTCCTGTGGGCGTGGAGTCAGGGACGCCGTTGCGACATGCATTTGTCACCGTTTATCTGCACACGTACGAGTAGTTATCAGACCTGCCGACAAGACATTACGTAAACTGTGTCACTTATTTCTTACTCATTCTCATATATACTTATCGGCGTATTTGACGGGTGGAGGGCTGGTGGAGGGCGGGTTCAATTTTACTAGTTAGTCAATAGCTAGACTATATAGCGTCTAATAATAGGATGACTGATGAATCTGAAAGGATTTGGGAGGAAACGATCGTAACATAATTGAGGTACAATCCCAACATTTGCCTGGGGAGGTACAGAAGAGAACTACAGGCACGATAACCGGTGTCGCTGCCGAGATTCGAACCTAGTACCTCTCGAATAGAGGTGTGCAACATTATAGCCATGGCAGCACGCTCGATGCTAAATTTATTTATTGAGCCGCTCTCTGTGGGTCTGCAGCCCTTTGTTGGACATTGACCACTTTCTCAGACTCTTCATCTTTTTATACAGTCGATAGGAATCCTAGGATGGGGGATCAGCCCGTCACAAAGCCCCTACCTGCAAACAGGACAGCACAAACACACAATAAACTCAAACAGACATCCATGCCTTGAGTTGGATTCGAAACCACGATCCCAGTGTTCGAGCCTTACACAGCGCGGCCACTGTGATCGTCACTTACTTAGCTTGAACTAATGGTTTGTTGCATGTGAGGGCAATGCTCTTGTGAGACTAATTAGGCACGTGTTAATAACGAAGGGAATATTAATTAAATGCCGATAGGCTGAATATTGCTACTTCGTTTTTCTTACCTTCTGGAAAATGAATTTCATATCTAACTTGCACGTCAAGTAAACAGACAACTTCACTAAAGTACTCAGAGCGTGGTTCACTGGGCTATGTCAGCGTTTTTCATATGTTGCTTCCAAAGTTTCGGAGGAAAATGCTGCTTCCAACTTCAGAGTAAAATTAAGATGAAGGGGCAGGTTATTTCTTAATGATGGTACATCTGAGACAGTCCAGTTCATATAGCTTACCACTAGTTTTAATATCCAATTCTGCTTTACTGAAAACATGTACTTTTTATTTAATCATGAAAATATATTTCCCTAACATACCGCGTCTTTTATAATACATATTACACTACAAAAACAGGACACGTGCTTTGTAGAAGTATATAAACTTACAAATACAAAGAAATCCATCAAACTAAGGTAACAGATTAAAAATCCCAACTTAAAGTAACATTTTGGGTTAAGCCGCCTTAGATTTTCGGGAATAATAACCGTGAAGAGAGTGCAACGTAGCATTTTGCTGAACAACAGAAATACATCACAGTCCAGTCTTCCCTGCACAAATTTCTCATCAAACATATGAACGCCACTGAGCCTTCTTTTGTTACTACAAACATATCCCCGCCAACTGTTTCATTTTATTATAATAATTATTGAAGAAGCGCTCCAGTTACATTGGCAAGCATGAACATTTTGAGGCAATGTGTGATCGCATATAACAGACATTTTCTTCACAAATTTAACTTCTGTCTGGAGCATCTGGTATATTACAAAGGAACAGAACAGAGAATTTTCAAAAAGAGGCTGTGGAAAGGGGCACTACAAATACTATAATTAGTTAATAAGGATAGTAATTAAAGTGGCTTATAAGCGGTACATGCATGCTCATTAACGTAGATCAAAATATAACGTGTTTACCGTCTTTCGGAACGTTGGCTCTCACGCATGTGCCGCTGAACTCGGCAGAGGGAAACAGTAAGCAATACAAAAACGAGGCAGAATGACAAAGCGAGGCCGTGCTTTCGTGTGTTCGTTTAGTAAACCGCAGCTGACGTTGCGGGAATCCCAACATCTTTGTATTTAAAAGTCTGTCGAAAGAAAACCACAAAATATCTTCTTAGAGTAGAAGGAGATTCAGTGTTCTTGTGAGATGGGTTGGGAGCTCTGTTTCCCATGCAATTCTCAGAGACTCCGCGGTAAACTGCGCTCACAAAACCTCGGGCCATTTCACAATGACTTCTAATATGAGGGATAAATAATACCAGCCCTTGAAGTTGGTTTTTAATATCCCCGTATAATTTGTAAAGTAAACAAATCAGATTTTGTACATCTGTCTCGTGGTGACTCTCCCCCCTCCCTCCTCTGGAGTTCCCGCACGCTAAGGAGCGCAACTTTAACTGAACGATTGGTCCGATCTGAAGGTTTCTTGAGATGATTCACAGAACGTTAGGCTAATAGGACTCGCTTGTACAGTAAATTCTCTTTCTTCCTTTCTTTCTTCCGCGGGTCATTCAGTGGCACTTCCTGTGGCTGGAACGCGGTGTGTCGAATGGTGAGGCGACGCAGGAACGAAAAACGGGAAGAAAGATTTGGAAGGACGAGGATATGGTCTAATCGAAGCATATTCCAGGAAGGACTGAGGGAAACCACGACAAACCTCAGTCAGAATACTCGTTGTCTCGGCCGATAAACTCCCAAATATTGTCACACCAACTTGCCTGGTGTTTTTAGTACTTAAATATTCTTTGGTAGTGCTCTCTGTTTATTCAAGGAGGATGAGATGAGCAGGGCAAGTAGCAAAAACGGGGACAAGAGGAAAGCATATATGATTTTGGTAGGAAAGCCAAAAGAATCACGGTGATGTCCAAGACGTAGGTAGGGGGATAATATTAAAATGGATCCTAGGATGGAGTGCTATGGACTGAATTGATCTGGTTCAGGATACGGAGCAGGGGATAGCTGTTGTGAATACGGTAATGAACTTTCAGATTCCATAAAATGTTACACAATTCTTGAGTAGCTGAGCTACCGGTGGCTCGTCAAGAAGGGCTCAGCTCCATATAGCTATCTAGTTAGTTAGTTAGTTAGTTAGTTCTCCTGTACACTGTTGCAATGCAGTGACGTGTCCCACAGCCCTATAGGCCTCTAGGACCTATTACAGAGTTACCTTTATCTTTACCTTTATTATTATTGTGTTTGTTTCATTCTTCTCACTCATGCTAAGTTCGCAATTCGTCTATGGGCCTTTAATTTGCACATTATTATTATTATTTTATTTTTATTATTATTTGAAGGGTATTGGAAACCGGTTATTTTTGCTGTTGCGTGTTATATGTTCACTTCTGTGCAACGTTTTCCTTTGAGCTTCTCCTCTTCAATTTGTCGTGTATGAAGGTTGTGTTGCTGGGAGGTGCCTGTGGTTGCGCCAGTTCTTTGGTGGCTTGCGATATTCCAGTAAATATAATGAAACAGTTCCTCAAAGGACGCGAAGAGGTATCGGCGAATGTGCGCAGGATTCCGTTTTCGAAAAGAAACCAATAAATTGAGGACTATCTGAGTGTCAGCAAATATTCTCGAGCCTGAATAGCGATCTGTTGCAGGTATTCCCACAAGTTGTTCCTCTCTAAATGGAATGGTCCCCAACTACACGGGCTTGCTCGTCTCGCCTGTTTTGTGCACTCTTTTGGCATCACTTTGGAGGAGGAGTCAAGGGCTGTATGTGTAAATTGTGAACACATCATAAATCAGTTCAGAGCTTTGGATCTCTTTAGCACTTGGCTCCAATTCTTTCTTCGCATTTTATTTTGTTCAGCCACTGCAAGCAACAGCGACATATGTGAAGTTCCTCGCGCTGGTGTAGTTCTGAAGGTTAATTTTCTGGGATGCAATTTCACTGTATATTTTACAAGCATATCAATAGATATTGGTGGGAAAGCCAGAAGGAGAGACTAGGAAGACCAGACATAGGTGGGTGGATAATATTAAAATGGATCTTAGGATGGTAAATGTGGACTGGATTGATTTCGCTCAGGATACGAACCAGTGGAGGACTCTTTTGACGACGGTAATGAACCTTCGGGTTCCATTAAATGCTCGAAAGATCTTGAGTAGTTTCGCAAAAAGGGCTCAGCTCCATGGAGTTAGTGTGTATCTGGACAGAATGACGTCGAATAAGAAGTCGATTGATGGATTGAAAAGGTTTTAGATGGAAGTGGTAGTCAAATAATTGAGATATTAGCACGAAATTTGTCTCGAAGTTCGGAGGAAAACACTGAAACCCCAGATGTGGTAGCCGATGTCCAGTGGAACAGTTCCTGAATACATGTATTGTGAGTTGCAGGTAGATCAGTCTGCTCGGTTTCCGGCTTATCCCTACTTGAAGTCTAGTAGATGTTGACCTCTTTTTTGCGTTTCGGAAGGAAAATTTGCCTCCGTGTTCGGGGTGGAAAAGAAAGCTGAGAATAGAAAGAGTTAGGACGTCATTATGGCGCGGTGTTAAGTTAAATTCAAGGATGCATTTGTTCTTTATTAGAATTATATAGAATATAAAGTTTAATTCTTTCTTTTCGCGAATTGAAAAAGAACAAATGACGCTAAAGGACCGTCTTTGACCTGTTTGTAGTGAATAATTGTCGAAAAATTCTTGGCGATTACTGAATGTGTTTACTATTAAAACATATCAAATATGTGAAGCACAAAATCTCATTTATGTAAGTAGTTCAGGATATAGTTATGATCAAATCAAATTAGCGGAAGGCATGCAAATATTTAATTCCTAATTTGTATCTTTACCTGTGATAGCTAAGAACTACAAGATTAAAAGGTAAAGCTATACCTTTAATAGGTCATGGAGTCCCATAAGTTTGTGAGATGTCGAGGCTCCCAAATTTTCTAGAAATCGGCTCACGGATGGCGGTGAGGTTGTCAACCTACGCGCCGGCCCTCCGCCCTTTACTTGTGTTCATTAAAAACTGAAATCTTCATTCACTCATCAGTGGCTCTATAGCCCTTTTTTGGGACCTGGCCACTTTTTTTCAGTTTCGTAATGCTATACACAGTCGATAGGAATCCTTGAATTGGGGATCAGCCCGTCGAAAGGCTGCTACCGACACAAGACAACAGAAACACAGAATAAATGCAGGCAGGCATCCATGCCTCGAGTGCGATTCGAACCCACGATCCCCGTGTTCGAAGGGGGAAAAGAAGAAGAATTAAGAAATACAGTACTGTAAATTATATTTTCGTGTTATATAAATGCGAAACTTGGTCTGTCTTAGTAAGAAAGGAGTAAGAGACAAGTTGTGAGAAAAGGGCGTTAGGGCGGATGTGCGGACAGAAGGATGCAGAAAGCTTCATAATGAGGACCTTCATAACTTGTAGTCTTAACCCGACCAGGCAAATGCCAGGACAGTAATACGATCAACCCACGAACATCCCCTTCTGCGTCCTATCCTCTTCATTAGCCACTAATTTATCGTACTCCCCGTTGCAGTATAATGCGAGACCCTGAGAAGGCCGTAAAATAAACTAAAGAATCGATTTAAATGTTACTCCTTGCCAAATGCTCTTAGAGTGACTAAGCCGCATGTAGCATGCACGGAGGAAATGAAAAATGCATACAGATCCTTCGTTAGGTAACCAGAGGGCAAGGGACCACTTGTAAGTGGAAGGCCTAGATGATAAGATAATATTAAAATGGATCATAAATAAATAGAATGTGGACTGTATTCATGTAGCCCAGGTTAGGGTCCCGTGGCGTGGTCTTGAGAACATGGTAACTGATTTTCGGGTTGCGCGAACGCCTTGGAATTTCTTGAAGCAACTTCGTTCGTACTAATTTCCGTAAAGGAGCACATAAAAAGGAAGAAAGAAAAGACAAAAGATATTGACAAAAATTAAAACTAGCGAGAGCAACGTCGAACGGTCTACGATGTGCTCTGGCGTGCGTTTGGTGCGTATATTTTCATATTTTTTTTAACAATTTTGCGGTTTACACTCTTGATCATGGCAGAAACGAAGAATATTTCTTGTTAAAAACAAAATCATCTTTGCAGCATAATCGTGTCTGCAGTGCTTAAAAAGGTAAAAGTAAAAATGTAAAGCTATCCTTGTAACAAGCCGTGGAGGCCCATAGGGTTGTGAGCCGTCGAGGCTCCCACATTTTCTAAACAATCGGATTATAGCTGGCGATGAGTTTGTCAGCCTTATGCGCCGTAGCCCTTTCCCCGCCCCCGGGAAAATTTCTGGCACTCATTTCTGTTAGAGGCTAAGTCGACCTCAGGGGCATAGTGCGGCTGGAAGGATTATGTCAATTGAAAAATCTAGTTACCTCATCGGGAAACGAACCCGCGGTCTTCCAGCTTGTAGTATAGTAACCAACTAGCATGAATTAATAAGTTTTGATGATCATAAATTTCTTTGTAGCCATTAAAACTGTCGATTTCTATATTTTCCAATCTTTTTTTTTTATTATTATTATTATGGAACGTAACCTCCTATTATAATATTTCGTGTATGGAAAATAGATATTCGTATTATGAAATTTCGCTTTGTGGTACCTCTTTAGGAAAGTAACTAGTCATATGAGCGGAGAATGACTGCATTACGTTCTCAAGAAAAATTCTACTGAACTGAACTATTTAGTGAACCTACGCACTGACTACTGAAACCGAAACATCAGCATATAGGATGATTCTAAATTATTGTCGGTGTTTCTGCAGCCTATAATTTTCGAACTTTACATGCAACCGAAACCGTGCATGTTGAAAAATGTTAACATTCTGCAGTATTCATTTTAGAAGTTACGAAACTTTCTGAGTTACATTCGCATTTTCCGTAAACAGTTTTATTTTGTTAATTCCGGGTTGAAAATTACAGGCCACGAGAATCGCGACAATTCTTTAGACTCGTCCTGACAGACATCCGTTGCAGCAAACTACGTGTAGTGTTAGCAGCTTCTACAATACAGCTGTTGCTCTCATGCGCACAGATGCAGCCCTCAGTCGATCTTCCTAGGTGAATTAGCACATATAACTTGGGGGTTCACTCTTCTTTTTCACCGTTAAATAGTCCCACTGAGCACCAATACCGCGTGACCGCCCAGCAAAGTACAGGACTTGCCCCCATTATATAAAGTTTTTGAATTATGGAACTGCCACCTTATTTATATACTGCAGAGCCTGTAGTAGAGGAATGTTTTTCGCGTCACACTTCTCCTTTCATCCCCCCCCCCCACACTCCTTCCTTACACTTACAAATTATATATATACATTTTTTTTTCGTAGCTTCGTCTTTCACTTCATCTTATAATATACGATTTGCAGTCAAAGCGAGGCCTGAACCGCACAGTAGCGAGGCCATTATCCAAGTACAATGAAAACAAGATGGCGAGTCAATTGAGTGAAAAACATGTTACCCGGTATTCTTCCTTGTATTCCGGAGCCCAGCCTCACAGCCTCACAACACACCACTGTTCGGAGCGATGTTGCTGTCATAAAGCCAAGGTTTACTCGTCTTTACCTCCTCTTTATACAAAAATATTGTAAGAATGAAATTATCGTTGCGATTAGGTTATGTCAGTTTACCAGAGTAATGTATTTTCGAACATTAACAAGTTCCATGTGTGTAAGTTATGTAGCAGGTCCAAAAAGAGCACACATTTTTCTTTAAGTATATCGCACATATTCTGCGAATATTAGAAACAAATTATGTAGACATATAAGTGTATTACCACATATTGTGGCGTGATTGAATGACTATAGACGGGGTTTGGATTCGTAATTGTATTTATTGGGAACTTACAGATCCATGACTACGAGTAATTATAACCGTTTCACTAATTCAGACACTTTACATTTCTCTAGAGCACACATTTAGGTCTTCTCAACCAGCTGTTTCCTCACCAGTAGTTGTCTGGTAACGGCTTCCAACAGCGAACGTCCCCCTTCCCCTGGATACCGGAACTGTCCCCGTGCCACAGCTGCAGCAGCTCTCGACTTACTGAGAGAAAGAGAGAAAAAAGAATTGGGGGAAGGCGGGTAGTGAGACACTACATTTGGGGGGGGGGCAAGAAACAATAACTCCGGTTTTGAAGGTTCCTAGGCAGTGCTCGCTTGTCCTTCTGGTGTAGGTACTGCATATGATCGGAATTAATTTTTATATGACCCTGGAAGAACTGCATTGTAGTAAAGTTTGAACTAAGATTGGGAGGGCTATATTAGGGCGACATTTTGACGTTATCAATGGGTCATCTGCATGTGAAGCATTCAGTGCAACGTGAAATTTAGGTATCAACTTAAGATTTGCTCCGGGGTCGAGGAACACAAGAGAGAGAGAAGAAGAAGTGGTGGTCGTAGTGAGAGACACTACATTGGGGGCGGGGGGGGNTATTTTGAAATGTCTGTAATTTATTTATGTGAGTGTTGGCAGCATAGCCCCACGCGGGGGAGGCATATGACAATATGGAACGGAGGAGTGATTTATAAATTATTTGTTCTGCTTATAACTTCTAGACACGGACCGCACAGAAAACATCGTTCCTTTGTTGCTGTTTAATTGTTGCCATGGAAGCATGCTTATTGGTGGAGCCGTTAATTAATAACTGTTGTTTCATATACTCGCCTATTCCACGGTCGTTTTCTAGTAACGGATCCAGAAGCCACGATATAATGGAGATGGTTGATGATTTAATTTCTGTGCGTCATTCGTGGGAGATGGAGTTAAACGTCGATCTCGACATATTCGGTAACATTTAGGACTGGGAAGGAATACGTGGAAAAGCAGTGAACTTGTAATACAAAAGCTGACATAACGAGCGACGAGATTTCTCATAGAATTCTCAAGAGTGTTGCACTGGATTTCTCATAAAACATTAAACAGAAGCTTCGACGCCAGTCCCATGCGCGTCTAAGAGCACTCACGGGGACACATGACGCAGACTTGTACGTAATGTGGTTCGTATTTTTAATGCAGGGCATAGTTATTTCAGTGTCTGACAGATGTCGTTAATTGTCTAACGGTCTCGACGCATCATTCGAGTGCAACAATTAGCATACCTCAGATTTATAATTATAAAAGTGTTTCGAGTCTAATGTCCGGTGTATAAAACTGCCTACCTAGCAACTGCACTATAGATACTCGGAAATGAATTATATAATGAACTCAAAATCATTCCTCCTTCAGGAAACTTAAATATTTAAAGGTGCAGTTACCCGAGAGCCAGGATAGCCCAGTCAGTATAGCGACTGGCTACGGGCTGGACGACCGAGGGTTTAGAGTTCGAGTCCCGTTAGTCCAAGTCGTCCAGACTGGGTCTGGGGCCCACCCAGCCTCCTGTATAATGAGTGCCGGGGGCTCTATCTCCGGGAGTAAAACGGCCGTGGCGTGAAGCTGACCACTCACCCCCAACTAGTGCCAAGGTCAAGAAAATGTGGATTTTTACATCCTCTCACCATATACGCCTTCATGACCTAGTGCTTATTAGTTAAGCACAGGGACAATTTTACCTTTACCTTACCTGAAAAAGAAAGAAATATTGCCTCTCTCGTTGAGGCAAGCGGTAGCGTGGTTCGTTGAGGCACTATGCTACAAGCTGGAAGGTCGCAGTTCGATTTCCGAAGAGGTAATTCGATTTTTCAATGGACCTAATCCTTCCAGCCGCACCATGACTCCGATATCGACTCATCCCCTAGCAGAAATGAGTACCAGGAATCGTCCTGGGAGTAAAGGGCGGCCGGCGGTCGTATAATACTGACAACCTCGCCGCCATCTGTGAACTGATTGTCTAGAAAATGTGGGAGCCTCGACGTCTCACAACCCTATGGGCCTCCAAGACCTGTTACAGGGATAGCTTTACCATTTTACTGACTCTCTCATAAATTACAGATGACAGAGTACACGAATTTGAGGAATACGTACACTAAACAATTGATAAGGTACAAAACAGTGAACGTAACTATGGTTCATATTCGTCCCTCTGGGTGATGACATGTATAAATCTGGTTCACAAAACCTGTGTGAGAAGACAAAGGATCATACTGATATAAATGTGATTAGAGTGAAAAAAAATATTGATCTAACTTAATAAATTACCCGTCTCTTTTACGTTTCTCGAAATGTTTCCAAATTATCGTCTCGAATTTAAAATAAAAAACATTCTCACACATGTCGAATTGCAGCGGAATTTGTGTTGCCATTTCTGCAGTGGAATCTTAAGGTGTGACGGTTGTAATGAGTGTCTACATAATTATAAAGGTGGAAAGTGATAAAGGCTTCAGTGACGGCGTGCTGAGTGATTGGGGCCCCGTGTCACAAGGCCCCTCCTCTAATTTCACTTATGGTCTGTACAAGAACAAACCCTTAACCAGAAATTTTCCCGTTCAAATACATAATAGGAAAAATTATATAATAGGTGTTCAATCATGTCATGCCGAGAGCTTGACTTGCCCAGCCAAACCCATAGGCTCTATAGGTGTGAGGGTTTGCAGCCTCAGAAACTTAGCCCGCCTTTTGGATCCTACACCGTTTGGCAACAGCAACTCGGTTTTATACTGAAGTAGCGTTCAATGAAGAAATATTTTCAGGGCGATGTAAAATATATTTTATGCCTAAAGCTATTTATCCGTAAATCTGAATTGGCTTTCGAGATAATTAAATAATGTTTAATGCATTCATTTTCTAACGTGAATATTAAGCATTCAACAGTGATTTTCCAAGACACCTTAAGATTACTGAAGCCTGTGTTTCTTGGTAATAACTGAAAGAAATTTTCTTGAACCTCAATTTGCATATCTATGAGTATGTAGAAATACGTGTTCAATTAAAATATACTTTTACATTGGAGAATAAATAATTTTCAGCATCTTCTTTGACACTCTGCTACCCTGAAGATGATGGCAATGGTTCCCACCGAAACAATATCTATATAGCGTCCAATTGTATGATAATTAATGAATTGTTGATTCATTGTTGATTGATTGGAAGTGATTTAGAAGAAAATTATCCTGGGCTTATTCAGATAAAACTCCGGAGTTTAACTCTAGGTACTGATGAAAAATATTAAACCCTCTGCCAGGATAGCCCGTGTCCAAACAGAGATTTGAAGCGAGCACTTCCGTAACACTAGACAAGAAATTATCTGGTAGTCAATCTGCACGGTTGAAACTTTAGTGACGATCGACCAAACTACATGGCTCCACTTCCCAGTGTCGGTGATCTCCTCCATAAGAATTTCAATAATTTCTTCTTCGTTAGTGTTTTCTGCAGTATATCGAGGCACATGTGGGGATAAGCGTTATGTACGGAATGTTTTTTACCCTCGCTGAACAACTCCTTGAGATGCCGGCTGCAATACAGTGTTGGTACCTGCAGTGCGTAATATCAGTGTTGTCATGGTAACTACAGGAAGGGGCAGGGAGCATCAAGCAGCGACAATAACAGCCTACAAATACTTTACTGGGGCCAACTTGGCAGCCCCCAGAATCACGGCAATTCGCTGCGGTGTGCGACAGGGCGACACAAAGACACAGACTTGCTGTATTTACATGGAGATTAATAGCACTGGAATATAAGATATTGTTGCCGTAAAAACATTCTGCGACAGAACAGAATCAGCAGTACAGCTAGAGGCTTCAGTCTTCAAACCTCTCCTTTGCAACGTAAAAATTAAAATTTATCATTATATTCACTCGTCGTGAATTTACAGGATTAGGTCAAGGCTTAGCCCTATGAACTCCAAGATGAACTTGATATCTCAAACTTTGGAAGCCTCCAGAGATATTTTTTTCCAAAGGGAGGACATAGAAAATTTACTCACAAAATTACTTNCTTACAGGATTAGGTCAAAGCTTAGCCCTATGAACTCCAAGATGAACTTGATATCTCAAACCTTGGAAGCCTCCAGAGATATTTTTTCCAAAGGGAGGACATAGAAAATTTACTCACAAAATTACTTATAAGGCTCATAATTGCTGGGTTTTTGGACTTTGTCTATCGTCCGGTATTCTAAAAAGATAAAAAAAAAAACACAACGTTTCGGAAACTGGGTCTGTTTCTGTCCTCAGGTGAGGGAGGAGACACCTACTCTATTGGGTCCCTTAGAAGGAGTCAACCCCAATCACTGGACAGTCCGTGTCAGTATAATTACAGCTATATAAATATATGAACCCAGTCTTTGTCGAAGCATGATAACAGGAAAATTTCCATTAGAAACTATGATAACGTTTTTACCTCCCTTTCTCTCTGAATTTTAGGATTGCGTATGCTTTATAAAAATTTTATTGCATATTTTTCTGTTATCTCGTCTTCATCCCAAATTATCAGACTCGCGTCTCCCGGGAAGAAAAGGCATTCTCCATAACCATGTAGACCTATGTTACATGTGCGATAGGTACTCTTGACAAGAGCGAAGCCTATTCATAAGAGACAAACCCATCTTCTCGTAAGGGAGGAGGTTACATAAGGACTATGACCGCAAGGGTTCAGTTGCAAAAAGAAAAAAAGAGAAAATCTCTGGTCGTGAACCTCAAGGGACACCAAGACGAAGCACTAGTCGTAAAGTGACTCTGACTCTGACTCTGACTCTTGACTCCGACTCGGGCTTTGAAGGGTTAAAATCTAAGTCTCGCTACAGTTTCTCTTGAAGTGATGTTATGTACATGCAATTTTGTATCAAATCATAATTCTGTCCACAATTTCTTTTAATAATAAAATTTGTCTTATTATATATTTGTAACTATGTGTCAGTATTTATCTTCAGTCTTGAAGGTATATTTTCTGAATAGGCTATATAAATTCTCCTACTTCTTTTATTCCCTTTCCATCTATTTCTATTTTTACTCCTTGAACATTTCTTGCATGCAATCACATCGCTAGATTCTCCGATAAGGAAATCTGCATCTCACATTTACGTGCAGAAGAATACAGTTTATCTGGTTACTTAATACGGGTCTGTGGTCTCTTACTTCGAGGAAAGTAAGTGTTTGAAAACAAAGAGCTCAAGAAGATACTTGGACTTAAGTCATGGATAATTAAGTAAGCATCTTAGAGTTTGGTTACTGGAGGAGGTGGCCGTGACTTATTTAAGCTGCTATCCCGGAATTTGCTTAGAGAAAATGAGGAAGAGCGCGATATAGACAATGTCCAGGCGTAGGCACGAAAACGGATACCTGCCAGATACAAATCTAGAACGATAACCTGCTCGGTGAGTAGGCATAATAGCGAAGTTTCATGCAGTTTTCTCCAGCCTGCTGTTACTTCGTCCCTCTTAGCTCCTAATATTCTCTTCAGCACCCTGTTTTCAAGCACCTTCAGTATATTGTTCTCGTGTAGACGGGGTTTGGATTGGTGAATGGATTTATTGACCACTTACAGGCCGTAACTACAAATAATTATACCACTGTCGCTATTTCCACACTTTACATCCTACTGTTCACTAGAGCACTGTTACTAGATGTTTCCTGGTAACAGCTCTAACAATGGCTATTTCTGTGCCTCCGGCTCAGGTCCTCTCTTCCAAAACTCCCGTATCGAACTGTCCACTCTCCTTGTCCCTTGCTTATAGCATTTCCGCTTGGACGTTATAGGAAACGCGTATTTTCCATTGTTGTACCCCAACTGTTGCATTATTAAGAATCTGCTGCCTAGCAACGGGTCTATGTGTTACACTATGTTCGTTCATACCCATACAAAACTACAACAAAATTACAGTTTTATGTATTCCAAAATCTACGTTTCTAGAAAGCGGGAAAAGGGACAATAAATAGTGAAATGAATAGTATGAAGCATTGAGCGAATTTATTCTCCTCAAGCACGTGTTGCTTATTATATTTTCTACTTGCTTACTCTCTGTTTCGCGCTCCTGAATTGACGCCTATATAGCAGCTAATTTCCGACCTTAACCTCAGGTTTGATCCTCAATCCAGGTTCGGAGGCCCTGTGACCCTCGTGCAGTAACCTCTATTTAAATTACGAATTGAAATTTTACAGTGCTCAATTATCTCTCGTTAAAATGGATCCTATTATATTTAAGACCAATTTTTGTCTTTCAACTGTGAGGAATAAAATGTAATTACAAACACAATCATCATAAAAGATCTGTATCAAGAGATAGTAACTTGATTACGTTCTGGACAATCGTAATTTCTGCTAATAACTTCCATGTCTAATGACACCATTATGGAGGTTTCTCAGAGGGAAAGCACTCATGCAATTATAGAAACAGAAATGAGCATAGCTTTAATGTTGTTTGTTAGGGGTCTTCATAAAGTTGAAATCGGCACAATGTATCTCTAGTAGGGGCAGTTGATTACTGGCTCAAATTATATATACAGAGATAAAGGTATGTAATTTGTTGCTATATCACTTAATACGAGGTTAAAGCAACGAATAGGACACCTGGGTCTGTTTCCTCAGGTCAGTTTCTTTTGTCATCGCTGTGAGAGAGTTCCTTTTGAGGTCTGCTGTAGTAAGGAATAGTTTAGATTCAACTGTTTGTTGATGTATAGGGTTCTTTTATTGCACCAATAGAAATACTTGTAAGAAATTATATTGGAAAAGTCGTCACGAGGGGTCTGAACTAGGACATGAGGTCCACACGACACAAAGGAATGGTCAAGAACTTCAGAAGAAAATGAAGAAGGTGAAAGAAATTCGATTCTGTGTTATTCATATTTCAAGGTCAGTGATGTAGATTCTATAATGATGTGATTTTGTAGCATTAAGCAATAAGAAAGAAATTATGAAGGTTTGGGTATTTGCATTACATTTGATTACACTGAATATTTTCTATTTCCAGGATTAAAGAATTTAATTTTCATTGAATAAGACAATTTAATACTAACCCTTTAAATCATAACGGCAATTATATGTACCTTCCGCAACAATATTAAGAAACTCTGCATTATGACCACACAGTGTATTTATGTGTTCCGTATGGTTCTCACAATAAACCGCGATTATTTCCCTAAAGAGTATTAACCGGTTGGGCTTTGTAGCGGAGATGTAATATTTTCTTTGCCGTACGGACTGAATTCGTATATATTATTTAATTGTGGTTCGGGGTCAAAGAAATAAACACGATTTTCATATTTCGTCGTCTTAGGTTTGACAAAATTTTAAGATATTAGGGAGGCTAGTTCAGTTTTGCCCATAACTTGATAAGTATCTTAATTCATAACAATCATTACATACACCTTAAGACCTACCAGGTTGTCGAACAAGTTAAGCCCTTGGCTTTTATTCGGGAGGTGCTATGTTTAAATCTCTCCCGGAAAAACTATTATCCTGGCTGTTTTCCCAGTTTCCTTAGCCCCTCCCTCAGGTATATTCCAGAATAATATCAAGAGTAGGCCATAGCCAATTCCTTCCAGATTCTTTGCAATTCATCATTCATGAAGCATCATAACCATAGTCTGGAGACGGACTACATTGCAGATAAACCTCAAAATTCAGGCCTACTGGTTGCACTTGAGAGTCGTTTGTATCTACCTACCAATATTCACAACGTCATAATTCACACAACCATAATAAGAGAGTATTAAATAATTTCTTTAAATAATGTTTTGTAATATTCTTTCCGCAGAATAGGGGGAAAATTGCATAAGCAGGGCAGCAGCCACCCTGCTGCTAGAAGACTCTCTATGCAGTCAGATCATCATTCGCCCTCTTCGTGGGCAGAGGAAAGCAGAGGGGGGAAGGTTTCATGTGAGGACCAGGGGGGTTTCAAATGTCGCCCCTTTCTTCCCTATGCCAGGGCCTGTTATTGTATCTTTTACGGGATAAGAATGAGGATCTAAGTAGCTCAGACACATGGTTTTGATAATCTTCGAAAAAGTTTATACGTTTAACCTGAGAAAGCACAGTGGTAAATATGCATACAATTTGTTTAATAAAAATAAACTCTAGATTTTCTTCACACAGTGTATTTATATCTTCCACATGATTCTTACAATAAACAGCGACTCTTTATAAGCAGCATTGACCGACTGTGCTTTGTAACGGAGAAGTAATGTGTTTCCTGTGATGTACGAACTAAATTCAACATTTTGCCCACACAGTGCATTTGTGTGTTCCGTATGGTTCTCACAATAAACATCAATTATTTCCCTAAACAGCATTAACCGGTTGGGCTTTGTAGTGGAGACGTAATGTGTTTCCTGATAGGTACGAACTCAACTCTGCATTATGCCCACACAATGTATTTATGTGTCCCGTATGGTTCTCACAATAAACAGCGATTATTTCTCTAAACAGCATTAACCGGTTGGGCTTTGTAGCGGATACGTAATGTGTTTCCCGTGAAGTACGCACTGAACTCTGCATTCTGCATACGCAGTGTATTTATGTGTTCCGTATGGTTCTCACAATAAACATCAATTATTTCCCTAAACAGCATTAACCGGTTGGGCTTTGTAGCGGAGACGTAATGTGTTCCCTGTGAGGTACAGACTGAACTCTGCATTCTGCCCACTGAATGTATTTTGGACTGAATGTTTGCACACGTTTGCAATGCTCAGGAGCCTTCATTAAAATTCCACCGTCTCTTCGTCTGACTATGTGCACGAAACACTTAGAAAACACATAACGGATTTTATATAATTTGTTATTGGGGAGTTTTATGTTTAAATTTTTTCAACGCGTCAAGTTTGGTCAAAATCTAACAAAAGTGACTGACAATTTACATGAAAGATTAAATTGCATTTCTGTGTGTACCTTCACTGTACCTCGCTAAATATTTATAGAAGTAAAAGTGTTTCCAGCAAGAGCCGTAAAAAAATTTACAATTCGTCTGATATCAACATATGCGTTCTAGGCAAGTCATACATTTTTCAAAATAATTAAACGAGAATGTTACAAGGTGAATACATTTCCTAATTTCTAGATCCATATCGATAGTACCCAACGATCTTCTGAACATATATGAAGATCACCGAATAATTGACAACGATTTTCCAAATATACACGAAGATTACAGACACCTCTTACTCTCACAAATAATTCAGAGAAATTCTTGCAGCCAGAATTTAAAGGTCTACATCACTGTAAACACAGATGCAATTAAATCACAATTCTGTATAAGATCACATATCATTTTAGGGTTTATCTGAGCAAATACTTAAAACAGTTGAGCATGGATATTAGAATGCAGTTTACACTTCCCACTCTCGCAAATGCCTGTTAATTCTGCATTGTCTACTTAACCTCTTTTACTGTTATTAAGATGAACTCCAGACTGCAATAACACCAAACAAATCATGAGTAGTTAATTGGAGATAATGGAAGGACAAAACCATACGATTTGTATGTTATATCACGATACTCTCAGTAACTCAGACTATACAGAATGTCCCAGGAGGAAAGACCAATATTCTGGGAGGTCATAGTATCGGCCATTCCAAGCAAAAAGTGTATATGTACATGTGTCCTTTTCCGAACGGTTTCCGAGATACAGCTATTTCACTGTACAGTTCCAAAACTGCTGATAAGAAAGAGACATTGCGTACTGTTTCTGATACCGGTACTTATTGTTCAAGTTACAAATTTGGTACAGTTTACGTAGTATAATACATTTTCGGAAATTCCACCGTCAACATCAATGCACTGTGCAACTCTTGTGAGGACATAGCGTGTTGCTCGTCTGTACAGTGTACAGTGTACTGTGCAGTGAAATAGCTCTATCTCGGGGTAACTCATGTGAGTACACGGCGTGTTGCTCGTCTGAACAGTGTACAGTGAAATAGCTCTACTCGGTGCAACTTGTGTGAGGACATGGCGTGTTGCTCGTCTGTACAGTGTACAGTGTACTGTGCAGTGAAATAGCTCTATCTCGGTGCAACTCGTGTGAGTACATGCAGTGAAATAGCTCTATATCGAAAACCGTTCGGAACAGGACACATGTACACATACACAATTTCTTTGCTCAGACTGACCAATATTTTGGCCTCCTCGAATATTGACTTTCCTCCTGGGATACCGCATATAGTGACTGGCTAATAATTAATTTCAAAGCATTTGGAAGTAAGCAATTGTTGTGTAATTGAATTATTGTCCTAACATTTGCCTGGAGCTACTGCGAAAAACTCGAAAAACTTCAGTCGGGATAGCCTGTGTGCCGGTCACCATTTGTAACTCATATCGAGTAACGTGTACAGTGTTTCCGTTATGTTACAGTGTTAAGCGCAGGTCTCGAAGAGACGCAACATTTGTAACGGGCCTGTAGGCACAGCAGCTACTACATTTGCCAATGTTAATAGCTCCTAATGGCCCCATTTATATGAAATATGGGTGTAACATGGAGACGGCCTCAGGCAATGGGACTCCACAGTCCCCAGCAGTTCGATTCTTTTGTCGAGGGAGAAGTCATCTGAATTGCCATGCTACCAGTGAGCATTAATTTTTAACCACAGAATAGTCTTTCTGTATAAGAAAGGTCACAGTCTACATGTATTGTTAACATTTATGTATAACTAAATTTTCCACGAAGCACAGTCCAGCTTAAAAAGCTAAGCTCAGCTATTGAGAAAAAATTGCAAACTTTTATGGAACTGTAGGGTTCATAATCGTGTTCACAAAAGCCTATCATTGGTCTCTATCCTAAGCCGTATAAATCCAGTCCACATCTCTCATTCCACTCCTACATGTGGCATGTAGACCCGTCGCTAGGCAACGACTGCGAGATAGGTGTCTGTACAGCGGCCTTTGCTAGGCAGTAGCCCACCGACAACACAGGAATGTTGTTTTCTGTGGGGTCCCGCTAGGTAAGAGTTGAACTGCATCAATGTGGAGTTATGTTGGAGACAACTGGGGCGGCCCAGTCAGTAGAGATTTGAGAGGGAGTTCTGCAAAGAGGCTGTGAAGAGAGGACCTGAGCGCGTGAAGCTGAAGAATCTCCACTGTTAGAAACATTTGCCAGGGAACGGCTGATGAAGAGACAGCAGGCTGGAAGAAGGCTTAGGGGGGTGCTGGGGTGGTATGTGAATTGTTGAGATTAGCGGTGGCGCTTTAAATGCTTATAGTTCAAGTCGCGTATATAAGTGGTCAATAAATCCATTCATCAATCCAAACTCCGTCTATAGTCACCACTACAGGTGACAATATAAATCGTTCCATATATGTTTACGTCTTATGGTCTCTTTCCTTCAGGTTTCGCCCAAAAATTTGAATATATTTGTATTCATCCCATGCGTGTTATGAGCCCTACCCATCTCATCCTTGGATTTCATCATCCCCAATAACACGCAGTGAAAAGTACAACTTATGAATCTCATTCTGATGCAGCTCTCTCCATCGTCCTGTCAGGTCCCCCCCTCAAAGTCCAAATACTCCTATCGATAACCCACCTACACTCTTACCTTAATGTCGGAGACCAAGTTCCATACCCATATAAACAGCAGACAAAATTGAAATCTGTATATTATAATCTTTACGTTTTTGATAACAGGCAGGAAGACAAAATATTCTGAACTGAAGGAATAAATAAAATTGGATTTGGGGGTTGTGTTGTGGTCTGGATTGGTCTCCTTCAGGACAAAGACCAGTGGCGATTTCTTGTGAACACGGCGAAACCCCGGGTTACACAGAATGATGAGAACTTCTTTGCCGACAGAGCAACTATTAGCTCTATAGAATTACTCATGTTTTTTATCCAGAAAGAAAAGTGTGTCTATTTGTTTTGTTTACTTTTTATACATACCTAAATAGGTACTCTTATTCCTACAAAAATTCGTCACCAGGTCGGAATACTTCTCTGGACGGATCGTAGACACTTGAAATCCCCAAAAGAAACTCCGTGGTTTCAGTTAGCAAGCGAACCTTACCGACTGAGCGACCGCCGCTTTTCGGCGATGTTTAGTGCCAACTTTTGCGGATAGAGGGTGTCGCGTGGTCAGAGTAAACCGCCTTACCTTCGTGTCAATAAACCGTATGAGAGCAGGCCACTCCAGTCTTAAAGCAAGCCTAAACAGATTTAACTTGTGGCCACGGCCGAATGCGAAGGTGGTGATGGGCTGCAGACGGAGGAACATATCTTCTGGGACTGTAAACTGTAAGGGGACAACGGGCAAGAGTGATGGGCATTTGTCTGAGAACAGCAAAAACGAATACCCAAAGTCAGTTACAGAGTTCTTAAGGCTAAAGGGGGAAAAATTGTGCAAGGCATCTGTTACTTCATAAACAGCATTCTTATTTTTATATCAAATAGATATGTAAGTAAAGCAGAAGAAGTATTTGTATTGATTATTAAGAGTATAATCTCAGATTTAAGTTAAGATCTGTATTAAGAATTGCGGGGTTACCGCTATTACAGAATTAGATATTTATGTGCTAAAGAAGACCGGATGATCTTTTTTGTATTTACAAAATTCTTCTCTGCAATAAAAAAAATTCCCACGGCCATTAATTTCGGTTTTCTAGACCGGAGCAGCTATTTCCTTGAAAGAGCACCTCACTTATCATCACGAGAGGCCGCGCCATAGCTCTAGCGGTTAGTCGCTGGCTTCCCACGGCGGCGGTCCGGATTCGATCCCAAGTCTGGTCAAGTGGGATTTGTGGTGGACAAAGTGGCGCTGGGGCAGATTTTCTCCGAGTACTTCGGTTTCCCCTGCCAATCTTCATTCCACCAATTGCTCCACAATCACCCTCACCTATCATCTGGGCCTGGTACAATAGGCCAGAAGTAGCCGCAGTACAAGGGACTTAGTCCCACCCCAGTATTATTAAGAAAACTATTATCACGAGGCTGAGTGGACCTCGTTCCAGAATCACTACTTCTTCGAAACAAATTTGGTAGCTCCGGGAACCGAACCAATACCTCTGGATGTGTAGCCAGGAACGCTGACCACTAGACCAAAGAGGCGATCAAGCACCAAAGCAAGCATATTTTTATTTATTTCTCAGAAACCATTTGCCCTTGGATATTTCGTTCTTTGGGGTTTAATAGGGCTCACAGAAACAAAAGTACTCCTCTCTAGTCCATGCGTTTATCAGTTNATTTCCTAAATTAGGCTTATGCGATCCCCATGCTGTCTGTCTATGTATCCCACCATATTAACATTTGAACGTCTAAACCAATCTTTATGAAACTTGATATATATATATCATGGCACTTGAGGCAATCTCAACGGCGTACTTCTTAAATCCCTCTCATCAGTCTGTGTGACTGTATGTGTACCCCTTCTATCGTTGCTGGGTAACGGCTTCGTAAAGACATTCTCACAGCAAAGAATAATTGTTGGAGTCATCGTTTTCTATGACGTCCGTGTCTATCTATAGAAATAAGGCAGTTAGTTCTTCCCCAAACTTCTTGTTAATATATTATGCTTTCTAATTATGCGTGCGTTACAACCGAGTAATGTCGGCAGGATCAGCCCGTAAATCATGAACGTATAAATAAACAAGTAAATATATATAATTCTAATATGGTGCATTTCTTCCGTTTAGGTGGAATGCGCTTCCATTTTATAACAGATGACCAGACAGAAAGGATTTTTTAAGGATAACCTCAAACAACTTTATGAATTTACAATGAAGATGCGGGAATTTTTTAGCTTTTACGTTTTTCCGTATGGTCAGTAATGAGTATCTGGAGAGGTAATTGAATTTTTGAGAACTTCACATCTGAAGTATAATTTATTACCTGGCGCATGTATCTTGTGTAAGAAGTTAATTACAACTTCCGTATAAAAAATACTAATTACGTGTTATTAATTACTTGCAATTATTTATTTTCTTGCGCATAGGTGAAATTAGCTAAAGAGTAGCAAAGAAGGTTAGCAACATTTGAAGGAGAGGGAGGAGTAAGGGCTCTCGTAGTTTTCACGTTGGCAAGAGTTGCTACGCAATTCGCGTGACGTCCTTCTCAGTATTACTTTTTGGAAGGAAAGCATCGGATTTATATTTATCGCTGCTTTAACATTGGACATTTCTTATTAAAATTTTATTATTCCCTTGAACCATTCAGAGCAGAGCAGTAATTTTCTGCAGGCTTTGCCAGCACAGTCATTTTTTATTCGGGACTCATCAGGATCCATGAAAATATTGTGGCATGTTGCTCAAGACAAGAACTGTGGAGCCAGATAAACGCCGTTATTATCAAACGGCTCTGAAACAGCATTCGTTTCTAGACCACGGGTCGGTAAACATGTTCCCGCGGAAACGGATACGTAAATCCAAATCCAATCCAAACGTCGTCGAGAGTCACTCATATAGACGTGACAATAATACTATATATGTGTTTTGAAAGGGGACCTTTGCAAGTCAAAGTCAAAGTCACATTGCGACTGAAAATCAATCAGTCAGTCAATCTTGGTGTCGCGCCCAATCTGGGGCTCATGACCAGATATTTATTACTGTTTGACAGTTTAGGTCTTCTTAAGGTGGGGCGTCCTCTCTAACGAGATGACGGGTCTGTCGTTTATCAGCCATTGTATATAGTAGTAAGTCATTTATCCTAATGTAAAGGATATTTACATTTTCCATGTAAAACGTGATAATGAATGAATTATGTACGTATAAAGGGCCTCTGTCAGTCGAGGCTCAGTACAGCAGATTATGTCCTATCTCTAGTAGCTTCCGCTACAACGGCAGTATAGTTACATGAACAGAGCCTTTACAATTCATCGAAGTTACATATAAGAAATCAGTTCGTACCTCACATGAAACATATTACGTCTCCATTACGAAGACTAACCGGTTAATGTTGTTTAGGGGAATAATCGCTGTTTATTTGAGAATCGTACGGAAAAGAACACAAGCACATGCCCTTTCAAGACATTATATGTTTGGATTTACACTATATGTACCTTGCTTATTCTATGTACTTGGTTTTTTATTGTTCCCTTTATGTTATAGGCTTTCCTTGTCTGTATCAATGTAACATCTACTGCCACCGGGTGAATACACAATTGCAGTAAAATAATAATAATAATAATAATAATAATAATAATAATATAAATACACTGCTTAGGGAAATAATCACTGTGTATTGTGAGAACCATACGGAACACATAAATACACTGTGTGGGCAGAATGCAGAGTTCAGTCCGTACCTCACAGGAAACACATTACGTCTCCACTACAAAGCCCAATCGGTTAATGCTGTTAGGGAAACAATCGCTGTTTATTGTGAGAACCATACTAGAACTTCAATACAGTGCCTACATGCAAATTCCTGGGTAGTACCTCGAAAAAACACGACCTCTTCCTTTCAGATACTTTCCAGTTCTTCACTCATTCCACCTTCTGACCCTATACAGTCTCGTTACTGAAAATGTCATTAAACAACCCACCAAAAAAGAGCGACTGCACCCCTGTATGCGGAAAACTTTCTTTTTTACAAGGCAATACTTCACAGTGGTTTTCAAGCTAACCTTTTTGTCAGCAAGCGTCGGGTTTCGACTTCAGGCTGTTAGCTCACGTAGCCTGTGTTTCATCGCGTTCCAGTTGACAGGAATGCACTACTGTGCTTTATGGCACGGCCTGAACCATATGTATCACTCACAGAAATCATCCTCAATGCATCAGTGGACCATGTAACACTCGAAAATAATTCCAAGAATTCCATCCAAACAGCATATATCTATCGAAATAAACTGAACGCACCACAAATGACACATCTTGACACCAACAAAAAGACAGAGTCACCTGGCTATGGAATGTAGGAATGCGATGTCTGGAAGAAGTTTTGAAGATAAAAATGTAAATGGTTGAAAAACTGAAAGCAGCAAGTTTCGAATTTATCTGGGTGCTTTGAACGAATAGTATAAGAAAGTTTAAAGACATAAATACCATGCAGGAAAACGAGAAACTCCATGAAACGCTAGGAAGGAAGTTGGTCTAGAAGTAAACGCAGAGAAAACTGAGTATGTGTTGCTGTCTTGTCACCTGAATGCCGGGCAAAATCACGACATAAAAATAGCTAGCAGAACCTTTGAAAATGTGGCACTGTTCAAATATTTGGGAACGACAGTAGCAGATCAAAAGTTTATACGTGAAGAAATTAGGAGCACATTAAATTTTGGGGAATGTTTGGTACCATTCAGTCCAGAAACTTTTGTATTTCCGTCTGCTGTATAAAAAAGGAAAACTTTAAGTAAAGGAAATTCCAATTCTGCCCGTAGTTTTGTATGAGCTCTAAACTTGGTCTCTCACATTTTAGGGTGAGAATACGTCCGAGTATGATGAGATTGGTGGGCATGTAGTAAGCGTGTAAGAGAAGAGGGGTGCGTACAAAATTTTGGTAACAATACTTTAAAGAAAGAGATCATTTTGTAAACGTAGACATGAATGAGAAGATGTTATTAAAATGTATCTTCACACATACAGAGATATAAATGGCTCTAAATAAACAGCTATTTGTTTTCAAAAATTATATTTTAATATTTCTTGAAGAATGACAGCAGTTATAACAAGGATTGTTCAAGTGAAACCCGTTCTTTGTGACGTATGACCATGTGACTCTATATATGACACACCAGCGGCACCGGAAGATCTCAGAAGATTGCAAGCGTAAGCTGGAGACTCAGTGAGGTGCATCTCCAGGGAAACTGACGGTCGTTATTAACGGGCCTCTACTGCTTCCCCGATAACAGTCTCCGGACGGGTTTTATTTGAACAATTTTCGAAAAGATGGTAAATACCTCTATGCCACTGATGTTCCAAAGTCCATTGCGAGGTGGAACTTTAGCTGTGTTGATGCCTGAGGACCCCTGACACAAGTACCTTGTTATTTAGCGCATAGAACTCCATCCGGGGTATCTAGAGCCAACGTGTCACCGATACTTCACCCACACTTCACTGCATGTAGCCTCCGTGTTCCTCTGAGCATAATTAAAAACGAGCACAGATGAGAAACAAATCATTAGCCTTAATAACAGGATAGTCTATCATTTGTATTGCAAGGACATTTATGGTTTATTGGAGATAATGTTAGAGCCTTCCTGCAGTAGACTTAAGTTTCCTCTTGTTACCGGCAGGTGGCTAATAGAAAACAATGGGTGAATCGTATAATAACGCTTATTTCTGGTTTATGTATTTGTGCTATGAATAACTCAGGATATATGATGTGTACTGATAGGATTATAACTGAGTGCAGAACTGCACAGGATATGAAAGGAAGAGGTCCTGGTCAGATTTTATATATTATTCCGGCATCTGTTGTAGGGACTGAGGCCACCCACAATAATTTGCAGTAAGAGTAATAGGATTTCGGACCGAGATTTGAAACATAAATCCCCAGAATATGGATAGCGTGCTAACTATTCAGCAATGACGTCTGGTAGTAAGTTCTGTATGCTCTGAAAGTTGTCAGCAATTAATGACAAGAAAAGAAACATAAATATTGTGGCATGTAAACCCGTTGCTAGGTAACGACCTTGGAACAAGCAATTGTACAACGGCCGTTGCTAAGCAATGGCTGAGTAGCGATCACGTTGAAACCCGAACAGACAGGAACGCAACAGTGCTACAGCAATAGAGAAATGGTGATTTCTGTGCGGTCTCTGCAGAGATGTTATAAGCAGAACGATTTAGTGAACAGAATCAGTGGAGTTAGTCGGTTGGTCGAGCAGTTACAAAACTGTTGCTGTCCCTTTGTGAGCTGTTGCTGTTGGAAGCTGATAGCTGAGGCCGGGGATAGTTAAGGAACCCAGAGGAAGGGGAGCGTCCGCCATTGGAAGCCGCTACCAAGCAGCAGCTAGTAATAATTGTAACAGACTGAAAAAACTGGTCTATATGTGTCAGTGCTTTTTAAAGTGTAGTATCGAGTTGTGTAAGAGTCCAGTAAATCCAGATACCGAATTGAACCGTCTATGGTGTCTCCATCATGGGACAATATGTTAATACAATTTGAATCATGTAATTATATTTCATTTATTATACATGTAATGGTGTTGTCGATAACTTAGGGCATATAACGTAATATTGTAGAATAATTAATTAATGATGAATTAGAAAGGAGAATGATCGAATTGCAGTGGCTCATTTCAAGTTATGTCCCGGGATTTTCCGGGAAAGAATCAGCAAAACAAGGAAATCCACTTCAAGATAGTCACTGTAAAAACGGGTAAAGCTATTCCTGTAACAGACCGTAGAAGTTGACAGGATTGTGAGACGTCGAGGCCCCCACATGTTCTAGACAATCGGCTTACAGAAGGCGGAAAGGCTGTGAGCCTTACACGCCGGCCTCCTTTTACGCCCCACAGAGATTCCTGATACTCATTTCTCTTAGAGGCTGAGTCGACCTCAGGGATATAGTGCTGCTGGAAGGATTAAGTCCAATACCTGACCTTTAGCATAGTGTCTCAACACACTACGCCACGGCATGCCCCTGACACAGTCACTGTACCAGGCGAAATTCAATGAGACTTCGAGTATAGTGATTTCGGTTCACAAATACGATGTATTTTTAAATTTGTAGATCTGATTAATTTTAGTGATGACCTAATGAGACGTGAACTCGGAGGTGTTTCAGAATCAGTACTGCCTATTCCATGTACGTAGATGATATGTAACTTGCTTAATTGTAGTTTCAAACTTTACTGCAGTTTAGTCCACAACATGCTCCGAAATTCTGTTTATTTTCTGGGATTTCACGTAATAAAAACATGACATAAATAGCCCATTAAATTACCGTATTTACGCATGTATAGGCCGCGTGCGTGTATAGGCCGCAGCACAATTTTCAGACAGAAATTATAGAAAAAATAATTTTCTTGAAATATTATTTCAGGGGTAGAACATCCTGTATTACTAATTATGAATATAATTTTTTTAAATGAAGTGTGATTTCAAATATTTCGAATATAAGCCGCATCCCAGTTTTCCTCTTGAATTTTTGGCAAAAAAATGTGCGGCCTATACATGTGTAAAT